>NC_051161.1:151607081-151725046 GCF_013339745.2 Dermacentor silvarum
GCGAAAAGAGCGGTGAGCACTCAGGAGCGAGCCGGATCTCTTGAAGAGCGAGGGAGCCGTGGCGAAAAGAGCGGTGAGCGCTCAGGAGCGAGCCGGATCTTTTGAAGAGCGAGTGAGCCGTGGCGAAAAGAGCGGTGAGCACTCAGGAGCGAGCCGGATCTTATGAAGAGCGAGTGAGCCGTGGCGAAAAGAGCGGTGAGCGCTCAGGAGCGAGCCGGATCTTTTGAAGAGCGAGTGAGCCGTGGCGAAAAGAGCGGTGAGCACTCAGGAGCGAGCCGGATCTTATGAAGAGCGAGGGAGCCGTGGCGAAAAGAGCGGTGAGCGCTCAGGAGCGAGCCGGATCTTATGAAGAGCGAGTGAGCCGTGGCGAAAAGAGCGGTGAGCGCTCAGGAGCGAGCCGGATCTCTTGAAGAGCGAGGGAGCCGTGGCGAAAAGAGCGGTGAGCGCTCAGGAGCGAGCCGGATCTCTTGAAGAGCGAGGGAGCCGTGGCGAAAAGAGCGGTGAGCGCTCAGGAGCGAGCCGGATCTTATGAAGAGCGAGTGAGCCGTGGCGAAAAGAGCGGTGAGCGCTCAGGAGCAAGCCGGATCTTTTGAAGAGCGAGTGAGCCGTGGCGAAAAGAGCGGTGAGCACTCAGGAGCGAGCCGGATCTTTTGAGCCGCTCTTTTGAAGAGCGAGGGAGCGGTGGTTCAGTAAGTGAGCGGCGGTTCTTTCGTTCTTCAGTCGAAGGCGAGGGGGTGAAGGCGACTCTTGCGAGGAAGGGTGGGAGGGCAGTTGCTTTCTCGTACCGCTAATAGATGGCGCGGAAGTCGCGCCCAGCAGAAGACACGGCTCTGACGGAACGCATTGGCACGGCTTTTTCTCCAAAAGAACCGCCGCTCATTTTTGCTGAACCGCCGCTCACTCACTCTTTAAAAAGAGCCGCTCACAAGATCCGGCTCACTCCTGAGCGACCCATCTCTACAGAGTAAAGGCTGCCCGCCCTCCCTCCCTCCCTCCCGCGCTGCCTTCCCGCTTTCTTGCTTTCGCGGGGGAGATTGAGTGGCCAGTTCCCTTCGGGCACAGTTTCAAGATACGCATTTCGTACAGCGTCGCCCCGCCTCCCTCCCTCCCATACCCCCAAGGCCTTTCGCGCGACGGTCGCGTTTGCTTTCCGCCGTGCCTTCACTCTCCGTGATAGCGCGCGGGCGAATACGGCGCGCGGCGACGATTTTATCGCTCTTGGACTTTATACGTCACCTCACGGCGACGACGACGGCAGAAATCCGGTTGAAGTGTCCACATAATTGCTATCGCAATAAACAATAAGGAATTGGTTGATTGCATTAGAAGTGATATTAATGAGTTCAGTAAATCGGGCCAGGTGATATTAGTGGGAGATATGAACGCACACATGGACGATTTAGACGGATATACTGATTACAACGGCTCTCTAGCGCTGGATCTGTGTGATTAACAGAACCTTATAGTAGTTAACAGGGAGAATAAGAGTCATCGGCAGGTAGCGTGGCCCACAATCATGTATCGACTACGCCTTAGTCTCAGAAATTGTCTGCGATTAACTAGACCAAATGATAATAGACGAAAATGAAAAAAATAGCCTGTGAAGCGATCATAGACGTTTAGCATTAAAGTTTGGGAGAGATACCAACGCAGAACACGACCCTATAGCCTCAGAACTTTAAAAAATGAATCAAGAGCAACTAAGCAGAGATCGCAAAAACATAGAGAAGAAAATTGAGGCTTTTCCTACAGCAGTCCGGGAATATAAGGAACTGGGCCGGTATTTTTTAGCGATGCCTTATGACTCATTCTATACTAGCCTTATCATCCACCGCTCACGGCTGGCTGATCCCGCTTATAACGCGAGCGGACCGTCGCTCTGACCACTGACAAAGCGCAATAAGCTCGAAAAGGCATTAGCACCGGAAAGGCATCACTACAAAATACCGGCCCTGGTGGACGTTATGCCGCATGAAATAAGACAGACACGACAAAACAATTGTTGGATTGGGAAGAGGAAACCACGTAAGTGGTGGAACAAGGAAATAAAACAAGCTATAGAAGAGCGTAAAGAGGCATCGAGGGCTCATCGAGAAGCCAAAAAGTTGGGATTACAGGAACAAGAGGTGCTCCTGAGATGGAATACATACCTAGAAAAGAAAATGGTGGCGAGTGAGCTCGTGCAAGAGAAAACTAAATGCGCAAGTGAACGCTCGGCTCATAACATTCAGAAAAGAGATAAAGCCGACCCAAAAAGATTCTGGAACCATATAAAAGCACTCGGAGCGCCAACTAAAAACTCGCATACGGCTATAAGGGATGAAGACGCTAACATCTACGAAGGGGACGATGCGCTGTGGTACATCACACACGTTATTAGGGATAACTTCGGCACGAGAAAAAGCGTATTTCAGACAACAGCTCCAGCAACAGCAGAGAGGCCTGAGAGATCAAAATTTAGCGTAGAAAGCTTTTATTGGAAAAAGGCCGCAGAAAATGTCCCTAATAAAACGGCAGCAGGACCCGATGAAATCCCAGTACCGCTAATCAAAAACCTCGGTCCAAAAAGCAAGGCACTGCTGACTAATGGCATAGAACAAGTGATTACAACAAAGAAAATTCCCTTTGGATGACGTGAAAGCAAAATGAACCTCATCTACAAAGGCAAAGAAGATAAGGATAAGACGAGCTCGTACAGACCAGTTACAGGAACGTCGGTGATATATAGAATGCCAATGCAAGCCATAAAATTAGAACTGTCGAAGTGGGTGGAGAAAAACGATTTATTGGGGGAACTACAGAATGGGTTCAGGCCAGGCAGACGCTTATGTTTGTACTAACTCAGTGCATAGAGATTTCAGTAGCTCAGAAAATACCTTTATGGATAGCATTTCTAGATATTAAAGGAGCTTATGACAACACAGACAGGGAATTGTTATGGGGTATTCTTCAGCATGAAGGCATAGATGGCAATTTCGTGGAGATGCTGAGGGAGATATATAGAGACAACCAAGTACAAGTGGTATGGGAAGGTCTAAACGGTAATGAAATGGTGGGAATTCACCAAGGAATGAAGCAAGGTTGTCCTTTGTCACCATTGTTGTTCACGCATTAAGTTGAGGGTATAGAAAGACGACTGGAAAACAGCGAATTAGGTTTTGATTTAACCTACATGCGTAATGGACAAATGGCACAACAGAAGGTCCATGGACTGATGTACGCAGACGACATTATGCTACTAGCGGACAATAAAAAAAGATTTACGGATACTTGCGAATATCTGTGGGAATGCTGCGACAAATCTAGGCCTTAAGTTTAGCGTAGAGAAATCGGGAATTATGATCTTTAATGAACACAAGAGTAACTTCGCGGTGTCAATTCAGCAGCAAGTAATACCCATAGTGAAGCAATATAAGTACCTCGGCGTACACATAAACGAAGGAAAGAATTACTCAAGCAACCACCAAGATAACCTGAAAATAAAGGCGAAGCGGAATGCAGCGATAATGAAACACAGAGCACTGTGGGGCCACAATAAGTATGAGGTGATGCGTGGAATCTGGAAAGGAGTAATGGTGCCAGCGCTAACATTCGCAAATGCCATTATATGCTTAAACTCAGATATCTTGTCGGGTTTGGAAGCTAACCAAAGATCAGTAGGCCGGTTGGCTTTGGGAGCCCACAGTAATACCACAAATGAGGCAGTGCAGGGTGACATGGGTTGGGCCTCTTTTGAAGTCAGAGAAGCACAGAGCAAAATTAGTTTTGAAGAAAGGCTCAGGAACATGGATGAAAATAAATGGGCGGCTAAAGTGCACAAGTATCTGTACATGAAAAGCGTGGACACAGAATGGAGGAAGAGGTCAAGGAAGTTGGCAACCAGGTACAGGATAATCGAAACTGTAAATAGACAACCAGGAGTCATCAGAAAGAAAGTGAGAGAAATAGAGAGCGTAAATTGGATGCAAAGAATGGAAACAAAAAGGACAATGGAGATTTACAAGAATGAGAAGAAAGAAATAAGAAGGGGAAATCTGTACGATAAGACAAAGGGCAGTGCCTTGCTATTTGAGGCTCGAGCCGGTTGCCTAAGGACCAAAACATACCGGAGCCAATAGTCGGAACTAGATGAGGCATGTGTATGCTGCAGTAAAGATCCAGAGACCACTCAGCACATCCTAATGGAATGCGACGGGCTCCACCTAGTGAGAACCGTAGGTAACGTGCAACACCCAGAAGTGCTTGGTGTAAAGTGGAAGGAAACATCAACAGATCAGCCGCAGAGATAAGCAAAAGAAACGATTAGAGTAATGGTGAAAAAAAAGCTGGGGAAAGATGGATACGACCTGATCTCTTAAAATCATAGGCAGCGATACAAGGTAATAAAAAAGAAAGATTAATGAGAGGTATAAAAAATGCTAGATAAGGAACATGTATAGTACACCTGAATAAATCAAGCAGGCTAGGTGACTATTTGTCGCCGCCCCGTTTCAAAAGGGATGCCAATAAATCATCATCATCATCGTGCCGTGGCGCAGCCCGCTCTTCATAGACCGCCATGTTTTCACAAAGGGACTGCTGCGCTTTTCGTATATATAAAGCCATAGGAGCAGTGAAGTTTACATATGGCAAGGTGGTTTAGGGTTTCTTTTCACTATAATGACACGTGTAGCTGTTTATCTTTCACCAGCTAACAAGTGTTAAACGTTATCGCTCTGCGCAGGGCACGCCTGCATGTATCGGAAGTTTCTCGAACGTTATCGATGCTTCTATCCGTTCTCTGTTGTCACTTTATTGTAGCCGACGCTTATGCAATCTGATTGTATGACTGAAGCGAATTGTCTAGTACTTTCTGGAAGACACGCGGGCACCAGGGATTACTCTCGAACCTTCGATGACTCGTGCATAAAAGCTGACGCGCCGCTGACCAGATTTCGACGATCGCCAAGTGTGTTCGCCACTATCGCTTGCTTTTTTAGGCACAGGTTCGCCCAATAATGAATCACTTTCGCCATTCACAGTTTTACGACTGTTTTGTTCACCGCCACTACAACCCACTACGGCGTGCCTCATAATCAAATCGTGGTTTTGGCACGTAAAACCCCATAATTTCATTTATTTTAACTACATGACAAGGCGTATTTACTGCGTGCTGCTTGCGTTTCAGCTTACGTACCAGCTTAGCTCTGTTTCCAATCTCGAACCTCCGGTGGTTCAATTCAGGAAAAGGGGCACTACATTCGTTTTATAAGTCCGGCCCATTGCAACGTAGGATTTTTAAAGTATACTAATTCGGGGACTTTTTTTCTAATAGAGAATAACAATAGTTAATTGTTGCGCTAGTTGGTTTTCCATAACTGAACAAGTAACTTAGCGCAATAATAAAACACAGACACAATAATCGCTTGTCTTTGTTTCCTTTCTTGTGTCTGTGTCTTATTAGTGCACTATGTTACTTGTTCATTTAGAGAATAAGAAAGCCTAATTTATATGGACCTGTGAAGCATGCTATATATAGTTTTTTGTTTTGGGCGGCACAGATTTTGATCAAAACAAGTAATGAACGAAGCGAACGTGGCGTTTTCGCAGACGAGCTCCTAGAGGAGGCGGACATTACCGCTAATAACATGAACTTCAGAAGACTAATTAACAAAAATTTACTTATGAAATTTTTTATTCGTGCCTTGGGGACAGTTGTCTAAATGGCAAATTAGGAGGCTGTGAAATTTTTATGCACACGTACCTTTTTAAGACCTTGGAAATCGCAGCTCATTCGAGATATTCAAGAATTAAGTGCGCGGCGAAGTGACAGCATGGCGCGGCAAATCCTAACTCGACACACAGCCGCACACACGCGTATGTGACGTGTCAGTAGCTGCCGCGACAACAGCCGAGACGTTCGGTTTGCTACTTACTCCCGCTTGTCCTCACGGGGCGTTTCGGTCTGATGTGATAGCAGGACCGCCTCTTCTGCGCCCCCGCGACGCTCAGTTTCGATATTGCCTGAATTTACCGTTGAAATTCGAGGATAAGCATATCGAATTAGGTGCGAATTTCCGGACAAAATAATTAAGCTGCATTAAAGTGTGAGTACCTAGATATTCGCCAGTTCAACAACTGTATAAAAAATTATTATAACATATTTGTTAATTCGTCTTCTGAACCTCGCGGTATTAGCGCCAATATATGTCCGCCTTTCCTGGGAACTGATCTGCAAAACGCCGTGTTCGCTGCGCTTAAAGCCTTTTTATTAAAAAAAGAAACAAAGAAAAAAAGAAACCCTGTATATGACTTCTCTTTGAAGATGCTCTTATATGTACTTCGCATGTTCATCATCATACGTTTGACAAACTCACCATTGCATCGCATGCCGTGATGCGACTTACGTCGTGCAACAAGGACACAGCTACAGCGAGCTGCTCTTTCAGGGTAAAGCATTAACTTTTGCTTCGCTTGCCAGAATGTTCCTATATGCAATTATTCCTATCGATTGTTAGTTTTCCCCACACTTTCCTGCACTTCCGCTTTTTTTTAGCGATAGCAATTTTGGGGACAGTCCAGGCGAATTTCCACCGTCAACGTGATGTTCCGTATATAATGTCAAAGTGCGATAAGATTGCGGCTGCAAGCCGTTTTAGCGAGCGAAATCTTGCGAGGATGAGCCAAGCAGGATGGGGGCTTGATTGATACATGAGAACTGTTTGGTACATGCAGAAAACACCTACAATGTTTTCCGTACATTGTTCATGTTTTCATAAGATATAACAAACATTTTTTATCGTACTGCTTCTTTGAAGCAGGCTTTAATTAAACTGAGTCACCATAGACAAGCTGGATCTGTTAATTAAGGCAACTTTCTTGATCAATTGGATTATACCTCATCACTGTGACATGTTTTGTCTTCTGTCGTCCTTACAGCATTCCAAACACTACCATTTTCTTTAAACAAAGGTGGCCAATGTATTATTTTAAGTTATTCATTTCACTTTCAGAGTAGGCATAAGCTAGGGATTCCACTGGCCCAGATGGCATTTTCATCCACGCGACTGGAATATCGATCGAAATTGCAGTACAGATGGCGACCTTTCTTTGGTGGTTTGCGGCCGTTGTGCACCATCATTTCGCAATCCATGAGCACTCGCGGATTTGAAACTACAGCGTTGGCTGCACTCTTCTGATACAGAAGCTTTCCGGTGGGCACCCGATCCTTCGAAGTTCTCCGATTTGACGCCCTCAATGGCTGCGCACAAGGAGGCCACCGACTGGGTGCGCCTGTGCCACTTTGATGGAAGTTCTTTCTCACAGATATATATTTTGTCCCTTTTAATTTTCTGCTTTGAAGCACAAGGTATGTAGGATACTTATGGAATATCGTAAGTAACGCATCGATTCAAGACGCGATTTATTGCGGCGAAGATCGTTGAAAACGCCGTTCACAATGATAGTGAATGTGCGTTCGATGAAACGGTTTCTTAAATACTTTTCACGCACCACCGCAGTTGGTGTCATCGTTTTCTCGTTTATTTTTATCCTTCGCTCCCATTCTGTGAGCCGTGTGCCATCAGACGGTGCAGTGAAAAAGAATACAAGCCCTTCGCTCGAGTAGTAACTACTCCAGCACAACCACACCAAGCAAATCCTCTCACTCTTCACCGTCGCTGTGGTTTCAACATTCTTTCACCGCCGTCAGATAGTTCTACTCACAGGCATGGGAGGAGAAAAACCACAAACTCAATCGAAGCCTTTATGACGCAAGAACAAACACACAAAGCCGTAATGCCACTGAAAACGCAAACACAGAAATGGACGCAACCACTGCAAAACTGATCTAGCCAAGCAGACGACACGCGCAGTCGGCACCCACCTACACGGCTGCGACCCCTGCCGGCCACCGTGGGGATTCATTGTAGACGGCCCCACGCTCCCTTATTGTAGAGGGAGGGTGTTCGGCACACTATCCAATATTCTAGGCACTATAATTAGCGTATCTAAGGCGTAATCTGTCCATGTGTATCTTCTGAAGGACATAAAAGGATCAACGCTGAATTATATAGATGTCGGGTATTCAAACTGCGTGGCTTCAATAATGCGGCAATTTGGGCCGGTTGGTGAATTTTCGTATAGAGGGATAAACAGCGCACGAAAGGCTGGGACTAAAAAAAAAAACTTGAAGTGACAAGCACTGTTTCTCGATCCCGCTATTTCTCTGTCATTATGCCTCACTAAATGTTTTTCGCAGTCTATATAAGAAAACACGAGGCATTTGATATTTATTAATAATCGCGAGTCGAGGTACCAAACTTGCATGCATCAGGGCACAACCTTGAAAGTAAGTTCTGAAAATTTACGAAGTCGAAGAAGTTTGAATAAAGGAAAATAGTCGGATGCATCTGAAAGTGGCCACGGAGCTACAAGAGAAAATCATACGGGCATCTTACAAACAAAGCTGCGCAGTCGGTGAGAAATTGGCCGCGGTCCGGAGAATCGAATTGTAACTAAGGCCTTGCAGGGGTGGAAGCTGGAAAGTCGCAGCGTGAGGCAGAAATAATGGACGAGTCGAAGCACAGGGACACTGACTATTACACAGCAGGTCTGCTGAAATTTGTGCTGAGGGAAACTTAAAATTCGATTTGAGAAGAACATTTTTGTAAGTTATCTAAGAGTAACACGAAGATACAAATGAAACACAAACAAACTAACACGGGCTCATAATAATTCAGGACGTCTTCTCTGTACTTCTGATGGGTAATGGCACGCATACAAATCATGTAAGCGTATGCGTTGTTAAACTTCTGCGTAACGGCGTCGGTTTGATTGTGACAGGCCCGCCGTGGTAGTTTAGTGGTTATGGTGTTGGGCTGCTATGTACGAGGACGCGGGATAAAAGTTCGACGCTTTCTCTTGAGATGTTGGGTTTGAGATACAGCGTCATGATGACGATGTTGTCACCGTGGAAGGATAGTCGGACGGCCGAGTGCTCTCCGTTGTGCCTTTGAGTGGTGACCGGTAGGTCTAGGTCCTTTGCGTTTGCGGTGAGAGTGCGTTCCACGTATACGGCGAGACCACCGACTTGCCGTTGTGCCTCCTCGGTACACACGATCACGTCGTAGCCGTTGATGGTGGGTCGTGCGGCGTTCCACGTTTCCGTGAGGCAGAGCACGTCCGCTTTGGTTATGACCGGGTCCTATTCGATGTTCCTGGCGTGGGCGTTGAGGGACCGGCTGTTTAGAAGCGCCATGGTGAATTCCCTTTCGGGGTCGACGTCTTCATGGAAAGCGCGGAGGTAGCGCTGCGCGACGGTGTCGAGACGGTGGTTGTCGAGGCGTTTGAATTCGTCCGCCATGCTCTTGTACATGTTGTCGTTCTTGTGGTGGAAGCGATGGTCGGCCGAAGCGTTGGTCAGGTAGAGGTTTTGAATGTTAGTGCACCTGCTTAAGGCGACGTAGACGAGTTTCTGCGGGTGGGTTTTGGCGTAGTCGTAAACGGTCGACGCGTAGGCTCCACCCTGGGACTTGTGCACGGTTTGCAAGAGTTCCTGCACTTCGATCGGAACGTTCACGACTAGCCCCTTGATTCCGTACTGTCCGTTGCCGTGCGTTAGTCGACGAATGCTCATGAACGGGAGTCGCGGTGCGATGATCCGTTCTTCGACCATGTTTAGCGCGGGGAAGTGCTCGGGTTTCGGCGGGTATCGGAAGCCGTTGCTCACGCTCATCACCGGAACCTTTCCCGACGTGGGAGCCTCCTTGCACGCGGAGCGAACCGCGAACTGCAGGATGTCGCCGGTGTTGTTGCTGAAGTGGCGTCGAAGCACGCTGACGTTCGTTCTGGACGCTCCCGACCTTGCTCAGGTTGTTGTCGAACCAAAGCCGGTCGCACACGTTGCAGCTGTGCCCGAAGCTCCGATCGAGGAAGTCGCACTTGAACCGCGCGTCAGCACCATCGAAGCCCGGGCGTTGTAATTTCCTCGAACGTGTTGCTGCTCTGGCCGCAGACTCGCGTTGCCTCATCGCTTCGGGATCGGGAGCTGCCGCTCGACGCTGCCGTGGCGCTTCGACTTTCCGAGCCCGGCGTTCTGGGTCGGCTTGATAACGCTGACGTTTCATTTCGGTGTGCCGAGCCATAGCCTCCTCTATAGAGGAGGCTATGGCCGAGCCCGTGTTGCTTCCGTAGAAGTTTCCTGCCGACGTTGACCTTTACGTTCGGCTTCCCTGGCCCGAAGTTCGGGGTCCGCTTGCCGACGCTGGCGTTTACGTTCGGCTTCCCGAGTCTTCCTCTGCTCCGCGGCGGTGGGACTGCATCTGCAACTAGCACCGACGTTGACGTTGTTCATGGTGTTTCGCACATCGTTGCACAGAGAGAGAATGACGGAAGCAGAGCGAACGCGCGCTTTATACTGCGCCGCGACACTTGCGCCGCCTACCGGCGTACCCTTAGAGAGAGAAGGAGAGAGTGAGAGATAGAGTTATATGCAATGATTTGCTGCGCCACACCTGTGGCGGAGAGGGGAGGAGGAGAGCGCACACCTGCGTAGGAGAGGAGAATGAGGGAGAGGTGCGCATGCGCAGTATAGGTGCGGACGCCGCAGAACGGACACTGTCCTGAGCATAAGATGCTCTCGCATCTAAAAGTGGACAGACTAATTGAAATTGCTTTGTCGAATGGGTTTAGTTTCGCAGTGTCCCAGCAGATAATCAGTAGCAGCCCCAATCTGTCGGTTGCCAGCCGAAGACTTATGGACCATTCGGCTGGTACCGTTAACTCTTTGTATATTAGCCTATAAGCAGCTTCGTGCCCGTTTGTTAAAACGGAGTCGTTAGCGAGGCGATAGGCTCCGGTAAGCCATTTCGGCTCAGAGGAGGAGGAGAAGATAACTTCATTGAAAATCAAATAAAAATCAGACGAAAAGCAGGCCATCTCGTCGTCGTGCTTGAGCCTGGGAGAGACCTTCACTCGAGGGCTCCTGCGGCCTTCGCTGCCTCGAGGTGGAGCCTTTTGTAGCTGATGGTCGTGGCAAGCTTTAAGTAATGCTTGAGTAATTCTAACCTTCAACAGTCCACTGTGGACGTAGATAGAATGGTAGAAAGGAGGTAGGGAGAGGAGGCCGACAGTGGCTATAACCGACGCTGTGAAGAAATGAGTAAGTAAACTATAGCCTTGGCACTCTTTGCTTGCAGCTCCCACACATGAGGGGAGGGGGCGAGAGCCAAAAGGCACGGAAGAAGGCAAGAAAATCCCGACAGCTGTTGCGGACAAACTGCATGCATTTGAGTTCAAGGTACTGCACGGCACGTTTCATGTATATATTTCAGAAAAAAATTGGCAGCTACGCCCGTAAGACGAATAATCGATTGCGATAACAAATTAGTAGACAGCTATGCAGAGTAAGGATAGTAGTTTTATCGGCCGTATAAACTTGTGAACAGTTGCTTACTGACTAAATTACCAAGCCTGGCGTCACCGCGCACAAACAGGAACACATCACACTCGATGACCGCGGACATTCGCTGTCAAAGCGCTGGCGTGAGCAAGCGCGGCTGCAGTAGCCAACGAAGTGGGCTTCGTGCTGCCTATCGCTTCATCGCAAATTGAGTGGCGGGAACACAGCATGCACACAGATAAGAAATGTCGGCGCACCTAGACTGCCACCAACGCAGATCGCTTCTCAATTTGAAGCCCGCGCGACTGCGCGCGGCGTCCCACTCCCACCCCTCTCCTCCTCTCGGTGCCTTGCGCGCGACGGAATATGTCGCGCTTCCTCCCCGCTTTCCTCCCTTGTGCATGCGAGATTGAGCCGCCATCGTCGGCTCCCCTCGCACGCTCTCAATCGCACATGAAGCATGCGGTGCGCGGCGACGGTGGTATCGCCCTCGTACTTTATACAGAACGTCACGGCGACGACGATGGCAAAAATGCGCCTGCAGTGGCCATATAATTGCTATCGCAATAAAATAACCGTGCAAATTTCTCAAGGGCACAATCACCTAACCCCGTAGCATCTAGGGGATACTAACTACGGAAGCGGCCACAAGACAAATCAACACTTGCGTGCCCGCCGCGGTAGCTTTGCTGCTATGGCGTTGCTCAAAGTCGAGGGTTCGATCCCGACAATGTCAGGCGCATTTTAATGGCTGCGAAATACAATACGCTCGCGCACTTGTAAATTTGGGAGCACGTTAAAGAACACCAGGCGCTCAAAATTAATCCGGAGTCCCCCACAATAACGCCTTATAATCCGAATGTAGTTTTGGCACGTACTGCCCCATAAGTCAATTAAATTTAACACTTCTGCCATGATGTGATGTATCGTGTCAGGCAATGCCAATGCTAACCTTCTCAGAGGTTATAAAGGAAGGCGCACAACAATGCCTCGAGAAAACACGTCTCGCTGTGTGTTCTCTGTACTACGCCTACGAACAGCAGTGGTGCATGCAAGGGAACGTTTAACAGTAATGTGTAAAATGCTGAAAGATCGCTAATTATCGTCAAAGCGAACAGCACACACAAAAAAAGAATCACGCGCTATTCCACTGTTGTGGAGGTGGATTACCAGCGAAGCCGTTTAGCACACGCCATAGAGGTGACACAGAATTTACTTGAAAGGTATGTGCATATTTTATTTCTCTTGAGCGGCGACGCGGTCATCCTATGAAAGACACGCGCGCACACTTTTATTTTGATCGGCGGTCTTGATGGGCGGCATACTTTCGCGTTAACTAGACACGCCCGAAGGGAGCGCCATGCCGGAAGAGTGGAAGGAATCTAGGTATGCAAGCGCTTGGAACGACGACAAAGAGAGGGCGGTGCGAGCGTACACATGACCGACGCGGCTTGCACAGCGGCAAACCTTAGAGAACCCCTTATTATCAACCTTAGAGTATACTGATCTTGAAAATGGTGCCTAATAAAAAATAATGTACTGAAAATGAATATCCAAGTGATGAGACGTGTAAGCTTTTGCATAGAATGGAGCGAGTTTGCATCAAATCAAAAACGTTTTTGTAAACGCAGATTAGTTGACGGAGACAAAAAATGCCCGGAGCCCTAGCGAAAGACAGCTTCGCTGTAAAAAACTTCGCTTACATCGTTTCGCACAGTGTGTGGAATCCGCATGATTTCTTTCCTAGCCATCACCGTTTCGGGTGGGCCCTTTCATGAAACGCAAAATTGCAAGAATTTACTACTCACCCTGGATTCCTCTCTTGAAACCAATATCTGGATTCCTCCAAATCACTCGACCACCTTTTCCATCAGCGCAAAATGGCTAAAAGTTCATTCCTTTCCTTTTACCTGTTCATATTTTCCTGCAAAAATTGCTTCGTAACCAATCTTCGCTTTACGGCTATCGGAAACTATCATGTGGCAACAGGCGAGGTAATTTCGGGGTTTTCACAGGACTCCGTTCTGCCACCTCTATTTTTTTCATTACCGACATAGCCGACACGATTTCATAACCCATACGCCAAATAGCTGACGACTGTAGTTTTTACAGCCGTACTTCTTCCAGTAAAGACCAAACATTCTCCAGACCGACCGATAAAAGTTTGATACATGCATGGCGCTCCCGATGGCTATTGAAACTTAAGTTATTACAATGTATATTCATGCAAGTGACACGCAAGCGGTCTAACCATCAATTTACCTATTGTCGGTGCTCGACATCCCTATAATTACTCTAATAATGGCGATACCATGGCGTCATTGTGGTGACACTGTATACGAGCGCAATGCGTATGCGTGTCGAAATAAACAGTCGACGAGCGGCGCTCTAGGTGACGAAAGGATAAAGAACCCCTCAATATTGTGCTCGTCGATAATAAACACTTTGGGGGAGGTCACGTGGTAAATGTAGCTTGGCGCACGCAGTTGTCGCCCCAGCTATCTGTCGTGACGTCAAACGTCGAACACAAGCACGTCCATATTTTTTAAGCACAGGAACGCTCGCAAACACATAGTGGATAATATATGTTGTACTAGAAAAAATAAACACCAAACCACTCATCAAAGCCCAGTCGTATGGGTTTATTCACCGCACAGGAACATTCGCACATACATGGTATAGAATATATGTTGTACTAGGAGAAAAAAAAACACCAACACTAGTCATCAAAGCCCAGTCGTATGGGTTTCTTCACCACTCTACAAAATCGCGTTACATTTGGAGTGGGGTCTCTATTGGCCACAGCGCTAGTTGGGGGCACCGCTGAATCTGTTGCAGTCGAGCCATCTGGGCTATGAGCCAATTGTGCCGCGCTTGGCTGCTCTGCGTTTTCTGGAAATTAGTAAGTTTCCATGTGCACCCTTTCTTTTGGGAGACTGTTAAGCATTCTCCTGTTTCGGCGGAGGTCAACGCGATCGTTTGTTCGGACAACATATGACAGCGGTTTCGGTGTTGCTGCGAGGACTGTGGCTTTGTATTGCATGTCTGTCACCCAGACCAGGCCATTTGCTTCTAGCTTGGGAAGCTGTCCAGAACGATGGCGTCGGTTGTAGTAGCGACATTGCCGCCGCCTGACCTTCTGGGCCGCGACATTGTAGCGATGCCTTATGACTTATTCTATACTAGTGTTATCCTCCACCGCTCACGGCCGGCTGATCCCGTTGATAACGCGAGCGGCCCGTCGCTCTGACCACTGACAAAGCGCGATAAGCGCGAGAAGGCATTATTACCGGAAAGGCTTCGCTACAAAATACCGGCCCTGGTCGCTGGCCACGACTTTTTTTGGGCTGCTTTTTCCCGGATTTCGATGACGTGGTAGCATTGGAACTCTTGTCCTCAGTCACCTACCCATAAGTATTTCTGCAGGACAGACTCCAAGAATGCCGGGCGTCGCCCTGTAAACCAACAATGTCAGGTAAGGGTCTTTAGACTTTAGGATGAGGTGCTTAACCGTCTACACCATTCGCTCTATGTCGTATATCAGCGTTTGGACGAGCGAGCGAAGACGAGGAGAGCGAAGTGGCGCACCCAAGGACTCTGAGCTCGTGACCACGCAGCCGCCTTGCAACGTTCTAAGATGCAATAAAAGGCAGTTTACAATACTGGCGACGAGGGAACGCGTCCCCGCGAAGCAACTTTTTCTGGAAGGCGATGCCTAAAGGCAAGATACCAGAATTTGTGCCCGGCACCGACTGGTCATCGTGGGTAGAGCGCCTGGAGTTCTACTATGAAGCCAACGACATCGTCGAATCTTCCAAGAAGCGAGCGGTTCTGCTCACGCTGTGCGGTGAGCAAACCTACGAGACGCTTAGGGCCCTGGTTGCACCACGGAGGCCTTCTGAGGTGGACTTGGTTGACATCATCAAGTTACTGAGCCAGCACTTCGACCCCCAGCCATCTGAGTTACTTGGACGATATCGCTTCCAGAAACGAGACCAGCTCGCTAATGAATCGGTCAGAGACTATGTGACAGCTCTGCGAACTTTGGCAAAGGACTGCAACTTTGGCAACGCAGACTCCACGACGGTGGCTCCTGATACGTCGGGTGGAAACGCGGAACTGCAGTCTCAACCAGGGAGTACAAGGCTTCCTTTGGAAATTATGCTACGAGACAGATTGGTATGTGGGATTCACGATTTTCATCTTCAACAGCGGTTGCTAGCTGAAGATAAGCTAACATTTAAGAAAGCGTACGAGCTCGTTTTGACTGCTGAATCAGCAAGAGATCAGCAGAGACAGATTCAAAGCACTCAGAAACAGGCCGAAAATTTTGATATACATCGTCAGAATGTTCGCGAGGGCTCTACAAGCAAGGCGCATCAGTGCGTCCGATGCTTAGCAGATCATAAGGCCGACAAGTGCTACTTCAAGAATGGTACGTGTTATTTCTGCCTAAAAAAGGGTCACATCGCAAAAGCTTGCCTGTCGAAAAAGGCTAAACCACAGAAGTACCAAGGAAGTCATCGTTTAGAGGAGCACGAAGTTTTAGGGGAACAGGAAGGCGGCCTCCTTACTGTTTTTCACACAGCACTATAGATCACAACCACAGCTAGGTTCGTCGTGACAGTACGACTGTCTGGTCGGCCACTCAAGATGGAAGTAGACTCGGGAGCAGCGTTTTCTATAATAAGTGGAGCGACGTTCGCTCGCCTCTGGCCTGACGATTCCCCGGTGTTAAGAGAACGCAAGCTCGCTTAACGGACATGGTCGGGAGAATTTTTGGACATCCTAGGCTCCGTGCTTATCAATGTATCTTTCAACAACAACAAAGCACAGCTACCTTTGCTCGTGGCTGAAGGAGTTGGAGCCAGCTTGTTAGGAAGAAATTGGTTCGAAATACTGGGCATTACGCTGCATGGACTCAACAATCTCGCGGAAACAACAATCGACGCTACATTAGCCAAGTTCTCTGGGGTGTTCGATGAAGCTCTCACTGGACATTCAGGGCCACCTGTATGCATTGAACTTGCTGAAGACGCGACACCGAAGTTTTTGAAGTGCCGGCAAGTGCCATTTGCATTCCGAGATGCCGTATGTCGAGAACTCGACAAACTTCAGGCTCAAGGCATAATTGAGCCAATCTCCGCGTGCGATTGGGCGACGCCAGTGGTCATCGTGAGGAAGAAGAATGTATCCTTACGATTGTGCGGGGATTACAGGAGCACAGTAAACGCAAGCATCAAGCCAACGGCGTATCCTTTGCCAACGGCAGCTGAGCTGCTTGCAACTCTACGAGGAGCACAGATCGTTTCAAAGATTGACTTGACACAGGCTTATCAACAGCTGCACGTGGACAAGGCCACTTCGGAGATCCTGACTATCAACACAATTAAAGGCTTGTACGCAGTGAAGCGACTACCATTCGGCGTTTCGGCCTCACCATCTATATTCCAACGTTTCATGGATACGCTGCTCGCTGGACTACCCGGTGTTAGCGCTTATTCAGACGATATCCTCATCATGGGAGCGTCGAATGAAGAACATCTAGATCGACTGGAAGCAGTTTTGCAGCGTTTGCAACAGGCAGGCCTCAAAGCGAACAAGGAAAAATGCATATTTGCGGTACGCGAAGTGCATTTCCTGGGCTACAAAGTGAGCGCTAACGGAGTTGAGCCGATGTCTGAAAAGGTTGAGGCAATAACGAGTGCGCCTGAACCAACAAACAAGTCCGAGCTACAGTCATTATTAGGAATGATAAATTTTTACAGCCGGTTCCTCCGAGGCAAAGCGTCCATCGCCGAACCCCTTCATCGTCTATTGGATAAAGAAGCTAAGTGTAAATGGGAAGCCCCGCACAAAGCCGCTTTCAACAAACTTAAGGACGCACTACGTGAGTGTACGGTTCTTGCGCATTACGACGACTCTCGCGCACTGATGCTCAGCTGTGATGCTTCGCCTTATGGGTTAGGAGCATTTCTTGCGCAGTTGGACGGAAACGGACACGAACTGCCAAAAGCGTTTGCGTCAAGAACATTCGGCAAATGTGAGAGAAACTACTCCCAACTCGACAGAGAAGGGCTTGCAATAGTGTTTGCAGTCATGCATTTTCATCAGTACATTGCCGGTCGGCATGTACTCATAGTGACTGACCATAAGCCGCTTCTTGGAATAATGTGTCCTAGGAAGCAAATTCAGCAAGTGTTATCACCCCGGATGCTTCATTGGTGCATAATTTTGAGCGCCTATGACTACGAGTTACTGTACCGAGAAGGAAAAAAAAACATCAGAATGCGGATGCGCTCAGCCGACTTCCTCTGGCTTCCGATGTCGATGAGCTAGCGGCACCAGGTGACGTATTGATGATTGAAGGTTTGCGCAAACCTCCATTGAGTGCCGAGGAAATAGCGAGGTTGACAGTGGAAGACTCCACACTTTCTCAAGTTTACAAGGGGTTGCAAACTGGATCAACAGCGTCATGGCAAGGTATACACTTCCAACCCTACAAGAATCGAGTACAAGAGCTCTCTACGCACCGTGGTTGCGTATTATGGGGCACACGGGTTGTGATTCCTACAGAGGCTAGGGAAGAGTGTTGGACTCTCCTTCACTCTAACCACTCAGGAATGACTACAATGAAACGCTTCGCTCGCAGTCACCTGTGGTGGCCTGGATTGGACTCTGACATCGAGACCAAGGTGCGATCGTGTGAGACATGTCAGATGCACAGCCATCTTCCTCCAGCAGCTGTAATGCCGGAATGGCCCCGTTCAAGTGAACCATGGGAGATCGCTCATGTTGATTTTGCAGGGCCGGTGAACAGGGTTTTTTAATCGTAGTGGATGCCTTCGCCAAGTGGCTAGAAGTAAGACAAGTGCCGTCACAGTCTACTGCCGCAGCCACGGATGTGCTACGATCGCTTTTCGCGACTTTTGGCATACCGCAAGTGATAGTTTCTGATAATGGCACAGCATTCGTTTCGTCGCAAATGCAACACTTCTTCAAATTGAACATGATCAAACATGTAACATCAGCTCCATACCACCCGGCCGCAAATGGACAAGCGGAGCGCATGGTTGCAGAAACAAAGATGGCGCTCAAGAAACTGACGGATGGAAGCCTCTCCTGCCGACTGTCACGCTTTTTATTTAAGCAGCATACGACACCGCACACCACAACGCAAAAGACGCCTGCAGAATTAATGTTTGGCAGGCAGCTTCCGTCTCATCTGCATGCGCTACACCCCCGGAAACACGCCGAAAGGGGAATGGTGGACGATAAGAGAAAAGGTTACGTGAAAGGTGACAAGGTGTGGATAAAGAATTTCATGAACAATAACCCCGCCTGGCTACCCGCTGTAGTAGTGGACGAATGCGGCAAGAGGTCTGTTGCAAGAGATGACTCAGGATGGCAGGCGGTACAGGCGTCACGTAGATCATATGAAAAGAAGATATACATTGATTGAAAACGCAGTTCAAGAATCACCCTATCATTCTTGTCCAGGAAATGACTCACCCGAAGAGAATCATTTCACTGCAACAAGACCATTCCTCAGTTCAGGGGCCGAGCGTCCGGCAGAAGATGCTCCCACGGCTTCTGACTCGTCTCGTAATGCGTACCCGGATTTTCCCACTGACGCAGGGACGCCAGAAAGAACGCAGCGATCCGAACAGTCACAAGCCGTTACCGATTGTATACCACTCAGTCGCTATGGTCGTGTTCTGAAGGCGCCGGAGCGACTAGGCATTTCAACATGTCAACATAAAATTGACTAAGATACGTTGGGGTTCACTAGAGGGGGGAAGTGTTGTACATCAGCGTTTGGACGAGCGAGCGAAGACGAGGAGAGCGAAGTGGCGCACCCAAGGACTCTGAGCTCGTGACCACGCAGCCGCCTTGCAACGTTCTAAGATGCAATAAAAGATACTTTACAATACTCTACTTCTCCGTTGCCGTGCGGGTGCCTCGGACTCACGGTGACATGGCGAAACCCGTATGACACAGCGAACTGGGGCGGTATTATGTAAGAGTTTACCTAGTGGACTGTCCATTTCGCCATTTCGGCGACCGTTGATTCGCTTCTGCTTGACGTGCAGGAAGGTGCCAGCCAGTCTCCTTCCTGCACGTCAAGCATCAGCGAATCAACGGTCACCGAAATGGACAGTCCACTAGGTAGACTCTTACAGAATACCGCCCCTGTTCAAACTCAGCAGCCACGAACTGAGGACTGTTGGTCACCACACACTCAGGGATTCCATGCCTAGCAAAAATACTTTTCTGTCTATCAACGACCATTCCAGACTTTGTGGAGTGAACAATGGCTACCTCAAGGTATCGTGAAAGATAATCCACTGCGACAAGGTATGCCTGGCCGTTGATTACGCACAGATCTACTCCAACTCTCTCCCAAGGAAAAGATGGTGTTGCGGTTGCTATCATGGGCTCGGCTAATTGCTCAGCATGTTGTGCGCCAACAGTGCACTGATTCACGAACTGTGCCAGTTCGGTGCTCAATCGTGGCCGCGACTTTACAATTGCTAGTAGGTGAAGCGGGGGCGTGGCACGGCGGGTGACGTGACTTCCGCTTAACACGTGTTGTCATGGCAATCGTGGAGCTCCTAGGTGCCTAGGGAAATTTGAGGCACTTGTCTGCGCGGCCGCTCGTCAGCTGCTAGTTAATGAGCGTGGCTCTCATATATACTAGGTGCCTAGGGACATTTGAGGCACTGGTCTGCGCGGCCGCTCGTCAGCTGCTAGTTACTGAGCGTGGCTCTCTTATCTCCGGGACCAGGTGCAGTCCACTTTGCCGAGCGCAGCTCCTACGTGGGTAGCGAGCGAATGTTTTAGGGCGCGTTGAATGTCTGGCGGTGTCTGACCCACGCCGGCCGCGCTTTAGTATTGTAGCGTTTGTTCTAGTGGCGGAAATCCTTGCAGTAGTGGTGGTGTGGCATGACGGCTTTTCATCTCGGTGAACTGTGGTGGCGTAAACAAGCGGATACTGCTCGTGTTACTACTACAGGAACTACTGCACTCAATATTTAATGTAATACATAAACAGAAAGCAAAATGGATGCACTTTTCTCGCATAAAGGTTTTATTAACGACATGTATGTCATAAAAAAGATATAAATTGTTAAAGTCAGATTGTGCGATAAAATTTAACATAGTTTCCAAAGACACGCTTGTATCTACTAGGTATAAAAAATGCATTGCCGTCTATCAGGCACTATCTCCGAAAAAAAATCTGAATTTTTCATTGAACGGGTATTTCGCTACAAAAATTTAACTGCAAGCTCTACAGTAGGGCGTGCCAGGATGCGGCCGCCGATGGTCCGGGCTGGTTCGCGTCGTCGCTTTCAGACTCAAAGTCCGACGAAAAGTCAGCGTCCTCTACCCGATCAGAGCCACCTCCGGAGCGTGGATTAGGGCGCCACTTATATCCCAAACACAGCAAAGTCGCAGATTTTCAGTAGCCCAAACATAGCCACATAGCCAACTCGTCCAAGTCGACGCGAAAAAATTTTTCCCGTACCCTAATTTGCTATATTTAGCCAAACCTGGCAACACTGACCCGCTATAGATGTTTTGAAATGCCGCTTTCGAGACCTTCCGCGCCGCTCACGGACATACTGCGCCATCGGACGTGAAAGAGGAGAAACTATATTTTTCTTTTCTAAGCAGTTCGCTTTTCTCCCGCCAAGCGGTGATTTTCAAACGCGCTCCGAAGTTTCGCGATCGTCAAAGCAGAACGCAAAAATGTCCGGCTCCGGAAAAGATGCGCCCTCTTCGGGATATCGCAGATATCGCGATTCCGCTGCCTCTGCGGCTTATCTTATCGATACATCGCATAGCAGTGAGTCAGAGGAGGCTGACTTCTCGTCGGACTTTGAGTCTGAAAGCGACGACGCGAACCAGCCCGGACCATTTGGCGGCCGCAGCCTGGCACGCCCAACTGTAGTGCTTGCAGTTAAATTTTTGTAGCGAAATACCCGTTCAATGAAAAATTCAGATTTTTTTCGGAGATAGTGCCTAATAGACGGCAATACATTTTTTATATCACATAATTTTCGTAACATTTTTTTCCTAGTAGATACAAGCGTGTCTTCGCAAACTATGTTAATGTTTTGGCTGGATTTGAAGTACACAAGCGCAGAATTTGAATCCAGTGCTTAATGTAGCTCCAATCCTGCTCAAATCCTGCGTTTGTGTAGTTCTAACCAACGATGCGTTAACATAAGCGAAACACTGGCGCATCACTGCTTCGCACTTCCCCAGGTTTCACGTTAGTGGAGCTGCATTAGCGCTTGATTTGAACTACACAAGCGCAGAATTTGAGCAGGACTGGAGCTACATTAACTCTTTCTCTACCATGGGCAAGATAGGTGTCTTTTGTATGTTAGAGCAGATGTTTTTTTTTTTTCTGAAGGAACTACTGCACTCAATATTTATTGTAATACATAAACAGAAATCAAAATGGTTGCACTTTTCACACATAAAGGTTTTATTAACGAGATGTATGTCACAAAGAAGATATAAATTGTTAAAATCAGATTGTGCGATAAAATTTAACATAGTTTCCAAAGACACGCTTGTATCTACTAGGAAAAAAAATGATACGAAAATTATGAGATATTGCCACCAGCAGTAGTGGGTACAGTGCTAACAGGCAGGCACGGACAAGAAGAAAGAAGTGCGCGTGCTTCTCCGCCCGCTCGATAGCCAGCCCCCCGCCGTGCTTTTCTGGAGCCGCTACCCTGAATAAACGTCGCGTCGCCCGTTCTCTCACAAGGCACGTGACAATATAAAAAATGTATTGCCGTCTATTAGGCACTATCTCCGAAAAAAATCAAAATTTTTAATTGAACGGGTATTTCGCAACAAACATTTAACTGCAAGCACTACAGTTGGGCGTGCTGGGCTGCGGCCGCCGATGGTCCGGGCTGGTTCGCGTCGTCGCTTTCAGACTCAAAGTCCGACGAAAAGTCAGCGTCCTCTGACTCACTGCTATGTGATGTATCGATAAGATCAGCCGCAGAGGCAGAGGAATCGCAATATCTGCGATCTCTCGAAGAGCGCGCGCCGTTTCCGCAGCCGTACATTTTTGCGTTCTGCTTTGACGATTGCGAAATTTCGGGGCGCGTTTAAAATTCACCGCTTAGCGGGAGAAAAGCGAACTGCTTCGAAAACAAAAATATAGTTTCTCCTCTTTCACGTCCGATGGCGCAGTATGTCCGTGAGCGGCGCAGAAGGTCTTGAAAGCGGCGTTTCAAACTATCAATAGAGGGCTAACCATGCCCAATGGGCGCGGTACGGAGAGAGTTAAACGCAGGATTTGAGCAGGGTTTGAACTACACAAGCGCAGGATTTTTCATGTTGCTCTACAATTTTCTCCTTGAAACTTTTCATGTAAATGTAATATTCGATAAGTTGATTATTAATTAAGTAATTAAGAATGATTATGTAATAAGGCGCAATGCAAAAAAATTAACTGAATATTGCGATGTAGCGTTAACATGACCTTTAATGCGCCGCGAAGACGTGGCGGACCGATCACACTCAAGGCACAGATCAGTCTCAAGATGAGTCCCCACAAGCGATGAAGACGAAGAAGCCGATATGATGATGAACATGTGCAGCCAACGAAGAAGTGACTGAGAAATGCCCACACTAATTTCCCCCGCGCGCGAGCGGCCAGCCTGGCCGCAATTTAAAGGGACGGCGAACGCCTTGTGAAAGACTTCATGCGAGAGACGTGGACAATCTAGGCAGTGCGACAGCGGCGGTCAGTGGGAACCACAATAGGTTGGACGAGATAATTAACGGGAGAAGTCTGCTCCAAGACTCTGTATGGGCCTATGAACCGAAACTGAAACTTGTCGCACAAGCCAGGAGTGCGAACTGGTGTCCGGAGTAGCACTTCATCGCCCGGGAGGAAGAACACTGTGCGATGGGATGCGTCATAGAGGTCCTTGAGATCCTGTTGCCGTGCTTCAGTGTTGATGCGGGCGAGCTGGCGACAGTGGAGGAGGCGTGATATATATTGTTCACAAGAGGATGCAGCTGGAGTGACAGGGGCGGAGAAGAACGAGACGTCAAGAAAATAAGAGGGCGAACGGCCATAGACGAGGTAGAATGGCGAGTAACCAGTTGTTCGTTGTACGGCGGTATTGTACGCAAAAGTCACGAATGGCAAAATTGCGTCCCAGTTTGTGTGGTCTGGTTGAATATACATGGCCATCATGTCGGAGAGCGTGCGATGAAAGCGCTCAGTTAGTCCGTTGGTTTGAGGGTGGTAACTCGAGGTTGTCTTGTGGGTGGTGCCGGAGGCTCGGAGCAATTCGGCTACGATTTGTGAAAGGAATGCCTGCCCACGGTCGCTCAGGATGACACTATGAGCACCGTGACGCAGGATTAATGCTTGATGTATAAATGTAGCCACTTCAGAAGCCGACGCCGAAGTCACGCAAGCTGTTTCGGCGTAACGTGTCAAGTGGTCGACGGCTGTCACTATCCATCGATTGCCAGTGAGAGTCGTGGGAAGGGGACCATATAGATCAATACCAACGACTTCGAATGGTGCCGATGGACACGGGACTGGTTGGAGCTCTCCGCTTAATTTGACCTGATGTTGGTAGCTTTCGGAGCTGGCAAATGGCGCAGGAGGCGACGTACCGTGCTACACTAGTGGATAAGCCAGGCCAGTAGAAGCGACCTTTGATGCGGTGGTATGTTTTCTGAAAACCAAGATGACCAGCAGTCATGTCGTCGTGATAGGCCTTAAGAACATTAGCGCGAAGAGAGCGAGGCAGAACAGGCACCCAGCGTTGACCATCAGGGTGATAGATATGGCGGTACAGGGCGCAGTTGTAGAGCTTGAATTGCGTGAGCTGTCGACGAAGGCGAGCGTTGGGCGGGCGCGAAGTTCCCTGAATGCGGTCTATGATGCGTCGATAGTAGGGGTCAGCAACAATTCTCTGACGGCAAGGAACTAGCTCCGTGTCTTCTGCAGCAAGCAAGCGAAGCGGTGAGTCATCTGTATGAAGTTAATGGGCGGTGTCGGTCATGTGGAGAACACGTTTCGGACAGCAGATGGAAGCGGACGCCGTAGAAAGAAAATCCCATCCTAATATCAGCTGCTGGGTACACGAACTTAGCACTGCGAATTGTATATAATGCAGAATTCCATCAATGTAGACACGAACAGTGCACATGGCGGCAGGTCGAATGGCGTTCCCTTGAGCAGCGAGTAGCGTAGGTCCATCATAAGGAGTGGTGACTTTCCTGAGGCGCGAACACAAATCACGGTGAATAATTGACAAACTAGCACCAGTGTCTATTAAAGCTTCCACGTGCACTCCGTCAACGAAAACAGATAGCATATTATGCGGAAGCGCTGGAGGAATTTCTGTCCGGTCGAGCAATGCAGCTTTTCCTCCAAAAGCTGCATAATTTAGTTTTCCGGGCGACGATCGGTGAATGGAGAAGCTGGTCGAAGTGGCGACGTAGAGCGACGAAGGGGTGACGGCGAGCGGCGTCTGGCTGGACGGTAGCTAGGAGACGTCGCGGAGGTTGCAGGTGGCGATGGAGTGCGGTCGGAACGCGGAGCATAAGGACGGCGTTGGAAAGAGGCCCGAGCAGAAAAGTCGTCCCGTTCGTAGGTGTCAAATCCGCGACGCCCCTCTTGCTGCCGCTTGTGACAGAAACGTGCGATGTGGCCATGATATCCACAGTAGTAACAAATAGGTAGGGTCGGACGCCATGGTGGAAAGTAAGGTTGGTGAGGTGTGCTGGTAGACATCGAAGCCAAGTGCGTCTGCGCTTGTTTAGGAGGCATCGATGGCACGAGGGCTGGGGTAACTGCGGCTACCTGCGCGTACGTTGGTGGGGGCCTAGGGACTAGAGGGTCCGTATACGCAGTACCCGCCATAGACGCCAACTCCTCCTTGACAACGTCACGCAAAGTGGTATTGGGGGCGTGGGCAGGAATGGGACCTGCCGAGAAGCCAAGAGACTGTAGCTCTTCTCGTATGATTGCTCGGACCATTGCGCGCAACGAGGGATCTGCGGTGGGGTTCCTGTCAGGGGTGTCCGGGGGTGGCAATCGGACAGATTCGAGTTCGTCGAGGCGCTGGCACGTAGCTACAATGTCAGCGACGGTAGCCAGGTCCTTGATGGCCAACGCATTGAAGGCGAGAGGCCAAATGCATTTGAGTATGTGGCGTACTCTGTCTGATTCGGCCATGGAAGCGTTGACGCGCCGACAGAGAGCGAGGACATCCTCTATATACGAGGTATAAGACTCGCCGAGTTGTTTGCGACTGTCGAGCGCCTTCTTCGCGATGGCGGAACGAACGGCCGGAGTACCAAAAACTTGTCGGAGCTGCTGTTTGAAACTACTCCAGTCGGTGAGGTCGATCTCGTGGTTGAAAAACCAAGTCTTCGCTACGCCCGTGAGATAGAAGGAGACATGGCGTAGCTTTGTCACCTCGTCCCAGTGGTTAGCAGAACTCACGCGGTCGTAGTTGTCAAGCCAATCCTCCACATCTTCACCACGAAAGCCAGCAAACAGATGGGGTTCGCGCTGGGGCCCACTGCCGACCCAAGATGGAGAGGCTGCGGCAGGCGGAGCCGAGATTGTAGATGCAGAAGTGCCAGAGTGCTCGTCCTGCGGCATGTTGGCGGACAGCTGGCACAAACGGCGACCTGAGCGAAGGTCCAGGAGGTAGAGCGGGCGAGCAGAGGACGGGGGACCGAGGAGCAACCTCCACCACTTGCGATGTAGCGTTAACACGACCTTTAATGCGCCGCGAAGACGTGGCGGACCGATCACACTCAAGGCACAGATCAGTCTCAAGATGAGTCCCCACAAGCGATGAAGACGAAGAAGCCGATATGATGATGAACATGTGAAGCCAACGAAGAAGTGACTGAGAAATGCCCACAATATCTCCAAGCGACGGCAAAAAACTATACCTTGGTTCTGTCCGGCTACATGGCATTTGCAGATTTTAATATCTAGGTGCATGATAGTTGGGACACCCTTTATATACGATTTAACAAAAACGACATCACTGCTGTACAGCGTCATGCGCACCATTAATTTCTAGAAAATTTAATTCAGACTTTCTCTAGTGGATATTACTTTCTGTCGATGTGAAATCACTTCATTTCATTTTTCTTTTTATATTAGGAGCAGGCCGTAGTAGTCTAGAAGAGGACTGCGGTCTAGTCGCAAAGAAAAAGTGGTATCGCTGTTCAGCTGGAGAAATATCAGAGGCACTCGGAATCTGGAGAACGGCCACCGCCGTCCTGACATTTTTCATAAGCCGACTATTATTGACAGTCAAACTGTCAATAATAATCGGCTAATCGAAAATGAGAATTGCTTTAATTCTCATTTTCAATTAGTCAATTATTTTTATTCTTATACTTAGGTATTCATAAATTAATTTATTTCAAATTTCTATCATAAAACCACCCGGTTCGTGGCCTATCCCCCTCAGAGGGTTGTGCCAAGTGTTGAGGCATCATCATCATCATCATCATCACCCGCTGCTGCTGCGTCGCGCTGGAGCTGCGCGGGTGAGCCGACATCGACGCGCGTCAGGAAGGTCTCTTCGTCCTCGTTCGATCTGCCGTCGTTCCCGCTGACGTTCCGAGAACAGAACACGCCAGCTTCTGCAGTTGGAGCTGCCGAGGCTGCTGCTGCTGCTTCGGTCGTCACGGGCTCCGTCGAACCATGGCGTGCACCGCAGTCGATAGTCTTCACGTTGATTGAATCTGAAGAGAGCGCTGAGGACGTAGGCTGGAGTGTGCAGCTTGTCGACGAGTGCAGTTCAGGAGCCCAAACACTGTGATACACTCGACGTTCTCTGCCGGTCTTCATGCTTGTTCTTGTTTCAGAATTATGGCGCTTACCCCCTACAGGGAATTATCGGTGGTGGTGGTGATGATGATGATTGCGATAATTTGTCAAAAAACAGGCGGCTTTAAAGTCTTTTTTTGTGCGTGAATATATGCCATACCAAATCAAAACTTGGAACATTACCGTATGAGTGTGCATAGATAGGTGCTTGATGCTTATGATGCTTTCCGGCTGCCTGACCGCTGCGTGCTGTGCGGTCGGTCAGTTATCTCGGTGGATATGCTTGCGGATATCTATACACCAAGGCGTAAAGAAATACGTTTATCTAGGTCAATTACTCACAGGGGACCCTGATCATGAGAAGGAAATTTACAGAAGCATTCAATTTGATAATGCCTGCCGTGCATACGGCAGGCATTACCAAATCCTGACTGGGAGCTTACCACTGTCGTTGAAAAGAAAAGTGTACAATCATTGCATTCTACCGGTGCTAATATATAGGGCAGAAACTTGGAGGTTAACAAAGAATCTCGAGAACAAGTTAAGGACCGCACAAAGAGCTATGGATCGAAAAATGTTAGGCCTAACTATAAGAGACAGGAAGAGAGCTGTGTGGATCAGAACAAACGCTGATAGCCGATATTCTAGCTGACATTTGTGGTGTGTGGTAGTGCGCGAAGATAAAATTTAGTGAATTGTGCGCGTGTGAACGTGAACATGATGAGTGCAAGACGACGACGACGACAAAGAGCGTCAAGCACGAGGCGCTGCGGCACAAAGAAAAACAAACAAACCAAGCGCCATCCAATTGGAAAGGACCACGGCGACCACGGGGGCCAATGACCGATGCTCACGGAGCCCGAAGATGACCAATCCAAAAGTAACACACGGACCAGAGGGAAGAAAAACGAGGCGATGGCCGAAGAGAGTTCAAGAAGGGACGCCGAGCGAAGGTCAACACCGGGCCGGGAGACGAAGACCGGCTCTCGGGTTTCGGGCCCGAGCCACTCGGACTTCGCCTGACCTGGGCGTCCCGCCCGCCAGTTCGCAGGCTTCGCCACTCCACTTGGTCGCAGAATGCTACTTGAGACCGGCGAGCTCCAGCGTCTGTAGGCAGCGGTCGAGCTGTCGGGCTACGGGCCCGAGTTTGCGCCCAGCTGCCTGGCGAGAACACCGCCTCGCTCCTCACGTGCCGCCAGCTGCCCGTGTTGGCCAAACTTCGATCGCATCGGCTCCGCGAGCCGGAGCCGATGCGATCGGGCGCTCTACCCAGTCGACGACCAGTCAGTCATCCAGTTGGTGAGACGAACGCCCTTCTTTCGTCGCCTTACCACCACCCTTCCACTTCGAACTGTTACGCGCGCCGTCAACTATGACTAGCCCTAGCTCTGTGTGTTGTCTAACTTGGATTTTACTTGTGCCTTCCTTTCTATTCAATTCCTCTGTTCTTCAATTCATTTCTCCTACTTGTCTTCATAACGTGTGTATTAAATGGCTTGTTCTGCTCTTTGAAACCAACGGCTTCGTCCTTTGATTCGGTCATCTGAGGCTCTGCCTCAGAGACCTGCTTTGAAACAAGAACCTGCACATCAGAAATTGGCGTCCGCTGGATAGGACGAAGCCGTTTGTTTTTTTCTTTTTTTTGGTTGTTAGTTTAAGAGCGTAGCACCATGGCATGCCCGCAAGAGTTATTGGCTTTAGTGGAGGGCATGGGGCTCGAAGGGGCGGAGTTAAAAGCGTGGAGAAGAGCGGGCTGCGAAACGCGAAGCGAAAAAGCAGCCGACTGAATTGGAAGAGAGAACTCTGCAGTTGCGGCTGAATTTTGCGGAAGCTGAGGGCAGTCGCGGAGAGGCAAGTCAGTGGCAGTTGGAAGCGGAAGAAAGAATGCTTCAGTTGCGTCTTAGAATGGCTGAAACGGATGCGGCCAGAGAGACAAGAATGGTGGCCCGAGGGCCTGGATGGACTTGGAAAGAGGCCCGAGTTAGCATAAATCCTCAAAGTCTAATACCAGGATTCAACGAAACCCGGGACGACTTGGATGCCTATTTAAAGAGGTTCGGGAGTGTTGCCACCGGACAAGAATGGCCTTGAGAGAAGTGGGCCACGGCTTTAAGTTTATGCTTGAGCGGAGAAGCCCTAAAGGTTTTTGGACGTCTGTCGCCCGAAGACTCCCTCGACTATGATAAAGCCAAGTTGGCGTTGCTCCAGCGTTTTCTGTTTTATGGCGGAAGCCTACCGGGAAAAGTTTCGACAGAGCAAGCCCCAAGATGGCGAAACTGGGTAGCAGTACGCGAATAGGCTATTGAGCTTCTTCGATCGATGGGTCGAAATATCCAAGACCGGAAAAGAGTACTTGGCAATTCGCAACCTACTCGTGGCGGAGCAGTTTTTAAACAACTGTCATCACCGGTTAGCGCTTTTTTTGCGTGAGAAGAGCTACAGTAAGCTTGATGACATGGCGGAGGCTGCCGACAATTTCTTAGAGGCTCAAAGACAGCCCAACTTGCTATTGTTTCGCGAGAGAACAGAAAGCAATAACCCTCCGGAGAAAAGCGCAAGTTCATCCGAGAGGGCTTCAACAAGATGTTTCGTATGTGGCAAATTGGGTCATAGGCCATCAGAATGCCGATCTAAGCCTAGGCAACCTTATTGTGGGTATTGCCGTAGGCCCGGCCATGATATAAAAGCCTGCACAAAGAAAAATGGTACCGCAAACAAGACGTCTTGCTTGTTGTCGCCGAAGGGGCACCCGGCTGAAGGTGCTAACAGGCCAGGCGATAAAGAAGAGGAAGACGTTGCTGGCTCGGTGAGAACACACCCAAAGGCCAGAAAGCGCAGGATGCCAATGCTACAGGGCATAATTTTCGACCAGACTGCTTCAGTCCTGCGAGATACAGGGAGTAATACCCTGGTAGTACGTCGTTGCCTCGTACCGGACGAATCTCTTAGAGGTACCACTGCTACGCTGTTCTTAGCAGATGGCAGGAACATCACGGTTCCCGAGGCAAAGGTCGAAATTCATTCACCTTATTTTTCGGGTACATCGATCGTGAAATGTATGACAGCGCCGCTGTATGACATTATCATCGGAAATGTACCAGGACCCGGGAAGTTCATGACCAAGAGGAAACGTGGAAGGAGAGGTTGACGGAAAAGTCCACCTCCCACTGTATAGCCGGTGGAAAACGAACCAAGGGAGAAGACGATTCCCCGGGTTCTCTGCTGGTCGGCATCAAGAGCCCGGAACAATGGCCAAACTTATCCAAAGTCGATATCAGCACCTTGAGGATGAATCGAAAGGATCTCGGCACAGCCCAAAAGGAGGACAAGACCTTAGAGTCTTGCAGGAACAAAGTAGGTCAACCTTTTCACGGGAAAAGGTCGACATCCTACTCGTTCGAAGTAGAAAAGGGAATGCTATATCGCTATTACCGGCTGCCCTCAGGCAAAGTCACCCCACAGGTGGTAGTGCCGCAAAGACTACGTAGCCAAGTGCTCACTTTAACGCACGAGAGTCTCATGTCGGGGCACCAAGAAATGAAGAGAACGACCGATCGCGTTCTAGAATCATTCTATTGGCCGGGAGTCCAAGCGGCCGTCAGAAGATACGTACGCTCTTGCGACACATGCCAGCGACTTATACTAAGAGCAAGGTGGCCAAGGCACGCCTTGGACGGATGCCTTTAATCGACACATCATTTGAAAGAGTAACCGTGGACATTATCGGACCCTTGAAACCCGTATCAACGAAGGGTAACCGATACATACTGACTTTGGTGGATTTCGCCACCCGATATCCAGACGCAATACCTCTGCCGTCGATCGATTCGGCTACGGTGGCTGAGGGATTGGTAGAGATGTTTTCTCGCATTGGGTTTCCGCGCCAGATACTGTGCGATCAGGCCACGTGCCTCACATCAGATTTAATGAAGGAGGTGAATGACTTGCTGGCTATCAAACATCTTAGTTCGACGCCTTACCACCCCATCTGTAATGGGCTTGTGGAGAGGTTTAATGGCACACTGAAACAAATGTTACGCAAACTATGCTAAGAAGAACCAAAACCATGGGATCGGTTACTAGTACCCCTCCTGTTTGCGTATCGGGAAGTGCCTCAAGCCAGCATGGGATTTTCTCCTTTCGAGTTGATCTACGGTCGACACGTCCGAGGCCCGCTCAGTCTACTTAAGGAGTTGTGGACCGGAGACCACCTTTGCGAAGAGGTCAAGACAACACATGGGTATGTCTTGGATCTCAGAGATCGCCTGGAAAAGACATTACGGTTGGCACAAGAGAACCTGTCGCGAGCTAAAACGAGCGAAAAGAAATACTGTGACCGGGGGAGCAGGACTCGTCATGTGAAAGTTGGAGACCGTGCCCTTATCCTGCTTCCCACGACGGAGAACAGATTACTGATGCATTGGAAGGGGCCTTTCTTGGTCACAGGAAAGAAAGGCAACTTTAACTACTGGCTGGACATGGGACATACCACCAAGCTGTTCCACATCTACATGCTCAAACGCTATGAAGAGCGTTAACCAGAAATGTCCCTACAGTCAGCATCATTTGTCGTAGTGGAGGCGGACACGCCTGCACCCGTCTTCAAAGAAAATCAAGGCTGTGGTAAAGAAGCGATAAAGGTGGGCGATGAGCTCATGGAAAGCCAACGTGAGGAGCTACGTGGACTTCTAGCCAACCACAAAGACGTCTTTTCCGAAGTGCCCGGAAAAACTAACTTATCGGAGTGTCGTCTCCAATTGACAACCTCTGAACCTATCAACACGCCGCAATATCCACTACCCTTTGCAATGAAGGAAGTGGTCGAGAAGGAAGTGCAAGATATGCTGCAGCTCGGGGTGATTGAACGGTCCGACTCACCGTATAACTCGCCCTTGGTGCTGGTAAAGAAACCCGACAAGAGCTACCGTGCCTGCATTGATTTCAGGCGCATCAATGACGTCTTGGTTTCAGACGCAGAACCGATACCAAGGACAGACGTGATGTTCGCTGAGGTCGGCACAAGAAGATTCTTCTCCAAATTTTACCTCACCTTCTGAAGTGGCAGGTGCCGCTTGAGTAGGGTTCACGTCTTAAAACAGCATTTTCCACTCAGTCCGGACACTACCATTTCCTCTATATGCCATTCTGCATCAAGACAGCATCTGCGGTGTTTACTCGACTAATGGGAATTCTCCTCCAGGGCATTCCAAATGTAGTCCACTACATCGATGACGTTATCATCGCTACCGTGACCTGGGGGGAACACATAGAAACCCTCCATTGCCTGTTGAACAGGGTCCGAGAAGCTGGATTGACAATCAAGCCTCAGAAGTGTGAGGTTGGCTTAAGATCGGTAGTTTTCGTGGGACATCAACTAGGAGACGGGACAATTCAGCCGATAGATAACACAATTGCGAAGATTGCAAAAGCTCCACGACCCGAGACTAAGAGACAACTACGTTCGTTTCTCGGATTGGCAGGATACTATCGGCATCTAATTCCTCGCTACGCAGAGAAGGCTCAGCCGCTAACGGAAATGACCAAGAAGATGGAAAAGAACAAGGTCTCCTGGAACGCGAAAGAGAAGCCGCCTTTGAAACGCTCAAACAGGCGCTAGCGTCCGGACCCGTAGTGAAGGCTGTTTCGTTGTTGATCTATGAATGACAGGGGCGTAGCCAGAAATTTTTTTCGGGGGGGGGGGGGTTCATCAGCCCGACCGGGGGGGGGGGGGGGGGGGCAAGCGTCTGCTTTCCACTACGTGACGTGATCGATAATAAGTAACGGTAGTTTAAGCACACTCTATGCATGTATATCAACGACATGGGACCCCCCCCCCCTGAGTGTGTGTGTGGCACTGTGTGCTTGTGAAGAAATTAAGTAAAAAGTAATGTAAGCTCACTAAAATACAGTAAGTACGACAGGTACAGTGGGCGTTTGGAGCAACCGTCTCTCATCGCGCCACTGAATGGACCAGTCTTCGAAAACGCATCATTGAGACGACCCGCCCGATCGGAGAGGACATCATTAATTGTTAATCTCCGTTAAGCGTAGATGGTGTCGTCCTCGTCGGGGCGAAGTGCGTTTCACAGGTCAAGGACGGCTATACATGTGAAAATGCACGTGTTACCAGGCTATACCTACTCCCATAGCAATAGCTTGTTCGCTGCGTCTTTGCGTTAGAAAACTTAAATACGCGCAAAAACGAGTAATGCTTTTTTTTTTTACGAAGCTTTCGTCGCCTTGCATTTCCTGCGGCAAGTGCATGGGCCGCTGTGTCTTCCGCTGTGTGCGAGCGTGCAGCCGTCATTTGCCTTTACGTCAACAGATTCAGAATTGTACAGAATATTTCACCGCACTGCATAGTTATGGCAGGTGTACGCATCTCAAGTAGTGCGTGCGAGTCATTTCTGCTTCACTTAGGCCGGTGCAAACAGGAAGTGGCCTTGTACCTCACAGAATCTCGACTGATTGGTGTACTAGTGATGCAGGAATGAACTCCGGTCTTGTTCAGTGCATAGTGCACATAATCAATTTCTCAGGACGCGTGAACTCCGACGAGAACTGTCAGCGCCTGCAACAAGAGTTTACTTACGCTGTACTGCGCACAGCAGTAATCCATGCTTGTCGGCTGTCTGTTTCGTGCATTCTGTTGCGAGTCGGTGGAATTTCACTGCTGGCATCAACCCTTTCGTGTGTACATTGCTGGTTTGGGATTCCACAACACAACAGCAACTACCAGCCTTTCGTAATTGCTGGTTTGGGATTCATCAACACAAGAGTAACTACCAGCCTTCCGTAGGGGCGCAATCGCAAACGAGAGACGTTTTGCGCTGCAGACTATGGCTACGTTCACATTTGGGAAGCGGCAAGCGGGTGGAGAGGCCAAAGCGGCCGGAAAATCTTTGCCGCGCATGTCCAAGTTCACATTTGTTTTGCTACCACCGCGGCCGCGCTGCCGCTTTCGTCCACATCCATCTAGTCTGCGTACGTTTGTCGGCGTGGTGGCGCTCATTATCGCATTATTTCGAGCGGTATGTTCATTCACTGACCCACCCGTCATCAAAAGTGATCATCTTGCGCAATTTCGCGTGTCATCTGCGACCTTCGGTAAGTTCCTCGTTGGCGTTCTGTAATTCTCCTCACACGGGCGCGGTAGCGCTGTGTCACAGGTTGCTGCCTATAGGCGTGATTATATTTCTTTAATAGCTTTTATTTACAAGTTGTAATAACATTTCATCATTTCGTATTATTTTCGGCGCCTCCAGGACACGAAAGCGGCAACGGGAACACCAAAGCTAAAACCCGGGCTGGCCCTTGTGTTGAGGCTCACCGAAGCCTGCGCGTCCTACGTGATACCTACGCTCCCAATCTATTGTCGCGACGAGAAAAGCACCCTGCGACTTCTGCAACATACCGTGCACGTGCGAGGAGAATTATGGAGCGCCAACGAGGAATCTGCCTAACTATTGTCTTCCATGGAAGTGGAAGAAGAAATGGCTTTTATACTTCTACCTACTTGTTTTCTAGAAATGGACAATGAATAAACGGAAGACAAGAAAACCTCGGAAACGGCAGTGGTGGGTTCGCCTGGCTTTGCAAAAGTGTAAGAAGTTGGGTCACGCCAAGGCTTCGTTGCCGCACCTCCTGTCTCGCGACGTTGAATACTATCGCGAGTATTGTTGACAGTACGTTTGAGTTCCACTCTTGTCGTAGAGGAAGGGCGCGTCGATCAGCATTACAGCCTACACTTTTGGTGCCATGTTCAATGTTACGACAGGAAGTTTACATGCTAGTGTAGCTTCCGGTCGAGCAGAGAGACTTTCCGCCGCGTTTCCGCTTCGCCATGGCGAAAAAATCGGTCCGAGACCAATTTGACTCGCCGCCTGTTTTTCTGCCTGCTTTGCCGCCTAGGCGGGCGGATTTTTGCAAGATTTTGCCGCTTCCGACAGCTTCGAGACCAAGTTCCTACGCGAACGCGGCCTAACCGGCACCTGAAGGGAAGCGGCGGAAATGTATACCGGAAATTTCGACCACCTGGGGACTTTAACGTGCACCTAAATCTAAGTAAACGGGCCTCGAGCATTTTCGCCTTCATCTAAAATGCGGCTGCCGCATTTGTTGCTTCATTTGTTGCGCATTTGTTGCGCATTTGTTGCGCATTTGTTGTTTCAGAATGCGGACGCCACATTCGCGCCCAAAACCTCACAGAGTGTCAAGGCCTTGACAAACACCGTGACAGTTTTTTTCCATATGCAGACATGATTCGCTGTAAATTACCAACCCAAACGGTAGCGCCCAGGAATGAAAGTGTGAAAGGAGCACCGGTTTCTTGAAGTATGTCAGCGCGAAGCGACGAGAAAAAAGGGTGGGTTAGTGGGGAGGGGGGGGGGTGCAAAAAATGTCGAAGGGGGGGGGGGGGTTTGAACCCCCCCAACTGCAACCCCCCCCCTTGGCTACGCCACTGATGAATGACACGCACGGGCCAGTTCCTACCAGGGAAAAGACGCCTTGGTTTATTCAGTGCTCGTATTTAAAGTTAATAAGGGAAAGAGTGTTAAGAGTGCAGAGGAGAACAGAAGAGTACAGAGTGTGTGCGGCGATGAGGGCCGGCGTCGAGTGAATCGTGACAGGCTTTGATTACCATATCGATACATCTTCCATCCTTTGAATTAGTTTGAACAACAAAACAAAAACTTTTTTCATAACCGTAGTTGAATGAGCCGTGACCAGTCACGGGCGCTGAACGAAGTTCTCGCCGTACGCTAGCCGCTCCGGTCGCCTTCTGTTTCGCGTAGACCTTCTAAGAGCCTGGGCTGGCGTGCTCGTATGGCCTTGTGGCAGCTGAGGTCGGACTGGTTCCTCCCCATCCACGTCGCCTGTTGGTAGTTGACGTTGGTCTGGTTCCTCGTTGTCAGACGTTTCATCGGACGCATCCTCCTCGGAACTACTAAACGGCTCTCTCGTTGCCAACAGATGCTGACGGTTACGGCGTATCACACTGCCCTTTTCTGTCTTTACGACGTAGGACCTGGGCCGCATGCGGCTGATTACTCTTGCTTTGGTTGACCATGTGTCTCCCTGGACGCGGACAACTTGCCCTCTCTGCAACGGTGGAAGACGTGTTCCCATTGGCATATTCTGCCGATGCTTTTTCACCAGCTGGCGTGTTGCATCCTGGAAGTCGGGTATCGGGGTGCGCAGTCGTCGACCTTGAAGCAGCTCGCCTGGTGACTGGCCGTCTTCCAAGGGACTGGATCTGTAATTGAGTAATCCGAGCCAAAAACCATTCTTGCCTTCGGTGGTTTTCTTCAGAATTCTTTTGACGACTTGCACACCTTTTTCAGCTAAGCCGTTCGAGCGTGGAAATCTAGGGCTTGAAATGGTGTGCTTGAAGTCATATCTTCTTGCAAAATTTGAGAATTCCCTACTGGTGAATTGAGGCCCTCCGTCAGTACAAACTTCGATTGGAATGCCATACCTTGCGAACATCGCACTTAATTTATCAATGACTGTGGCAGACGACGTGTCACGCAGCAATTATACTTCAGGAAAATTTGACAAAGCGTCATATGCGCAGAGATAGGAGCTCCCGGCATACTCAAACATGTCAACGCCGACTCTGTACCACGCGTGCTCTGGAACAGGACGAATCATAAGAGGCTCACTTTGTTGTTTGTAGGAGTTCGTTTTGCAAACTGCGCACGTGCTCACGACGTTTTCAATATCAGCATTCATGCCGGGCCAGAAAACTAAGAGCCGGGCGCGTGCCTTGCACTTGTTAAGCCCCAGGTGTCTGTCATGTATTCTGCGTAGTATCTCCGGACGCATAGTCTTTGGTATCACTACCTTGCATCCTTTAAACAGTATACCGTTTACCACAGTTAATTCCTTGGAAAAGGCCTTGAGCTGTCCGTCTGTCTGCCGGTTACTTCTTATGGATTCGATGACGCACTTTAATGAACTGTCTTTGTTCGTTTCTTCCAACAACCGGGCTTCACTGGCTTCGCTAACGAGGGACGAAACTACGCTTACGGCATGTACTTCCACGTCTTCGTTGTCCTCATCCGTGCTGTCGACTGGAGCCCGAGACAGCATGTCTGCCAACACCAACTTTTTCCTTGGAATAAAAATTAGGTCAAAATCATATTTGAGCAAGCGAAGAAAAAAACGCTGCAGTCGGGGTGGCATTTCCCCTATCGCCTTCCGAGCGATTGCTATTAGTGGACGGTGATCGGTTTCGAGAATGATCTTCCGTCCGTACACGAAGTGATGGAACCTTTCGCATCCAAATACTACAGCCATTGCTTCTTTCTCTATCTGCGAGTATCTTTCCTGTGTCTCGGTTAGTACCCGCGAAGCGTAGGCAACAGGTTTCCACGATTCCCCGTATCGTTGCAGTAAAGCTGACCCTATGCCCTTTTGGGAGGCGTCCGAGGTTATTTTAGTGTCTCGCTTGGGGTCGAACGGTGCCAACACAGGTTGCATGGTTAAGCATTTGCACAGATCATTCCATTCCTTGGCCTGGTTTTCACTCCATTCAAATACTGTGTCCTTCTTTAGCAGCTGGCGCATCAGTTGAGTTTTTTCAGCCAGCGCTGGCAGAAACTTTCCGAAGTAATTGACGACGCCTAGCATTCGCTGTACTCCTAGCCTATCGGTTGGTGCTGGCATGTCAAGCATCGATTTCACAGTATCGGGGTTTGGCTGGATGCCTTCTTCCGAAATCACGTCACCCAAAAACGAAATTTTCGGCACCCCTATTTCGCACTTTTCCGCGTTCAGTGTTAGACCAGAATTGCGTGCTGCTTCCAGGACAGCTTTCAGCCTTTCATCATGTTCTTTCCTTGTGGGCGCCCATATTAGAATATCGTCTACGTAAACGCGCACTCCTGGGATGGCGTCAAATATTTGGCTCATGGTTTTTTGGAAGACTTCGGAGGCCGAGGCGATTCCGAATGGCAGTCTCAAAAACCTATATCGCCCGAAAGGAGTCGAAAATGTACATATTTTAGATGTATCTTCGTCGAGCGGTATCTGATGGAAGCCTGACTTAGCATCGAGTCGAGAAACATTTTTCGCTCCCGCGATTTCAGCCTCGATGTCTTCTCGTCGCGGCATATCGTAGTGCTCGCGCTTCAAGCATTCATTGATTTTCCTGGGGTCCATGCACACTCTTAGTTCGCCATTATGCTTCCTTACAATCACCAGGGGACTCACCCAGTCTGTCGGCTCCTCTGTTTTGGCGATGATGCCTGCCTGAAGCAGTCGGTTCAGTTCCTGTCGTAGTGGCTCTTGCAGGGACAGCGGCACGCGTCGGGCCATCTGGACGACAGGTACAGAGTCCTCCCGTAGCACTATCGTGTATGGACGTTGAAGGCGCCCCGTGCCTGTGAAAACTTCGGGAAATTCTCTAAGCACTTGTTCGCGGTTGCATGCCGTTACCGCGCTTACTGATCGCTGGAAAAGCCCCAAGGCCTCACTGGCGTGGAGCCCTAGAATTGCTTGACGTCCCTTCTTCACCACGAAAAAATCGATGTCAGCGGACTTGTCGCCTATAGTGGCCTTTGTTGTCACGATTCCCAAGTGCTTGATAATCCCTCCGTCGTACGCTCGTAGTACTGAGCTACTAGGCTTCATTCGCATTCTTGGTTGGAGGCGTTGATACATGCAGTATGGTAGAAGATTGGCTTGAGCACCCGTGTCCACCTTCAGCTCAACCACCTTGTTCGCTACTTGCGCTTGAACTACCCAGTCTTGTAAGTGGTTCACCCTGTTGGCTGAGATGTCGAGAATGTCGAAGTCTTCGCTGCTCTTGACTTCCGCAACTTGCTTGTTGCTGTTGCATTTAACGGCAAAGTGATTTTTACCACCACATTGCCGACAGGTGCGCCCAAATGCCGGGCAGTTCCGAGCCGCGTGTCGTCGCCCACACCTACGGCACTTGAACACTTCTGGGTCACCTCTATTTGACGTTGCCCTTGCCGCGTCGACGCACCTGTCCTGTGTCATGGCGTCGCCGTCTGCTGTGCGAGGTTCGATGCTAGGCATCACTTTCAATGCGTCGACTTGATTTGCTCTGTCCCAGAGCTCGTTTCGTGCGGTAGACAACTCGGCTGCCTTGCACACTTGCTCAGCTTTCGTCAACGTCAGCTTGTTGTCGCGCAGCAGCTTCTCGCGTACTTTGCCATTGTTTGTTCCGAACACAATCTGATCCCTTATCATCGACTCAGCCAGGGTGCCGAAATTGAAAGACTGTGCTAGCCTCCTTAGATCTCTGATGAACTGCTCTGCTGGCTCACCTTGGGCTTGTATTCGCTGGCGAAAAACGTAACGTTCATGCACCTCATTTAGCTGTGACGCGCAGTACTCGTCGAACTTTCTTATGACGGTGTCATAGTCCTGTTTGCTTTCGCCCTCACCGAAGTCAAAGTTGTTGAATACTTCCAAACCGTCGTCGCCGACCACGCTTAGGAGGAGAGCTGTCTTCGTGGGTCCTGTATACGTTTTCCCTTGTGGCGTTGCCGCAGATACGAACAGCTCAAACTTCTGTTTGAACAGGCACCAGTTCCTACTGGTGTCACCCCCTAGGTGAAGTTGTCCTGGCGGCTTCAGAAATTCATGACAGGTCTTGTGTGGCTGGTAGTGGTTGTTCGCGGATGTTCCTTTAGTTAGCAGCGGCTGGCTCGCGTAACCACTTCTGACACCATGTTTCGTTGTTGATCTATGAATGACACGCACGGGCCAGTTCCTACCAGGGAAAAGACGCCTTGGTTAATTCAGTGCTCGTATTTAAAGTTAATAAGGGAAAGAGTGTTAAGAGTGCAGAGGAGAACAGAAGAGTACAGAGTGTGCGCGGCGATAAGGGCCGGCGTCGAGTGAATCGTGACAGGCTTTGATTACCATATCGATACAAAGGCTCCTGACCTTAAACGCGGGTTTATACTCCGCAGTGATGCCTCCGACACTTGCAGCAGCGCAGTCCTTATGCAGGAACACGATGGAGGTTTGCACCCCGTATCATATGCTAGCCAATAGTCAGCTATTGCCTCGAGAGCAAAAGTACTCAGCAATTGAGCGCGAGTGCTCGGCATTAGTCTGGGCTATAGAAAGGTTCCAAATATTTCTATATGGCACACACTTTATAATGCAGACGGACCATCAACCATTTCAATATTTCGCACGGGCAAAACACCTCAAAAGTAGGGTGTTGCGCTGTAGTTTAGCACTGCAGGAATACACTTTCCACGTTGAGCACATCAAGGGATTCGAGAACGTGGGGGCGGACTACGTGAGTACATTGCAGTGACTGCAGACTTGTTATATAATGTGCACCCATGTGTTATGTGACTGCTGACGTGTATCTGTTAGGATATTATAAGTGAACAGTTCTTCCTGTTGCTGTTTTCCTCTGTGTGCTACCTGACCTAGTTTGTTTCTCTTAGGTTTGTGCTGCTTGGTGCCAACAGTGAACTGTCGAACTGGTGTAGTACTGAACTTGGCGCGCACTAAGCGGCAGTTTTCTGTTAAAAACTTTTCCAAAAAGGGGCCTATTGTGGTGTGTGGTAGTGCGCGAAGACAAAGTTTATTGAATTGTGCGCGTGTGAACGTGAACACGATGAGCGCAAGACGACGACAAAGAGCGTCAAGCACGAGGCGCCGAGGCACAAAGAAAAGCAAACAACCCAAGCGCCATCCAATTGGAAAGGACCACGGCGCTCACGGGGCCAATGACCGATGCCAACGGATCCCGAAGATAACCAATCCAAAAGTAACACATGGACCAGAGGGAAGAAAAACGAGGCAATGGCCGAAGAGAGTTCAAGAAGCGACGCCGGGCGAAGGTCAACACCGGGCCGGGAGACGAAGACAGGCTGCCCGGTTTCGGACCCGAGCCACTCGGACTTCGCCTGACTTGGGCCTCCTGCCAGCCAGTTCGCAGGCGTCGCCACTCCACTCGGTCGCAGAATGCTACTTGAGACCGGCGAGCTCCAGCGTCTGTAGGCAGCGGTCGAGCTGTCGAGCTACGGGCCCGAGTTTGCGCCCAGCTGCCTGGAGAGAACGCCGCCTCGCTCTTCACGTGCTGCCAGCTGCCAGTGTCCCCTCCGCGAGCCGGAGCCGATGCGATCGGGCGCTCTACCCAGTCGACGACCAGCCCGTCATCCAGTTGGTGGAGACAAACGCCCTTCTTTCGTCGCCTTACCACCACCCTTCCACATCGAACTGTTACGCGCGCCATCACCTATGACTAGCCCTAGCTCTGTGTGTTGTCTAATTTGGATTTTACTTGTGCCTTCCTTTCTATTCATTTCCTCTGTTCTTCAATTCATTTCTCCTACTTGCCTTCATAATGTGTGTCTCGTTCTGCTCTTTGAAACCAACGGCTTTGTCCTTTGATTCGGTCCTCTGGGGCTCTGCCTCAGACACCTGCTTTGAAACAAGAACCTGCACATAACAACATTAAGAGGAAAAAATGGAGTGGGCAGCCCATGTAATTCGTAAGATGGATAACTGGTGGGCCATTGGAGTTTCAGAATGGATACCAAGAGAAGGGAAGCGCAGTCGAGGACCGCAGAAAACTAGGTGGGGTGATGAAGTTATAAATTTGCAGGCGCAAGTTGGAATCAGCTATTGAGCAAGACAGGGGTAAATGGAGATCGCAGGGAGATGCCTTCATCCTTCATCCTGCTATGAATATTATTGCTGCGAATGAGAGTTTTATCCAGTATTCACTAATAAGTGTGTTTGTTACTGCAAACACGTGCGCTTATTCCGGTCGGGAGTTCTCACTTTTTCAATTATTGCACTTAGAATATTTGTTATTTTTTCCCTTACATATATATATCGTAAATATATATGTCTATGTACCCTTTGATTTAATTACCTAGAAATAAATTGGTCATTCTTCGCGCCACGCAGTTAATAAACGTGGTTTATTTCACTCTAATATTGTTTTCTTCGATTATTGTCCCGGATCAATATCCACCAACAAGAAGCGCGTGTAAAATGACACGATATCAATAATAAAATTTTCTTACGTAGCCTTCATGTTGCACAGATACCAGTTACTTTTGGAAGACAGTGGTAAAAACAGCAGTTCACCTGGGTAAAACTACATTTGGCACCGGCCGTCAAGAGTCATGGGCGCATCAAAGCAACTAAACCATTAAAAAATGTAATGCACAGAGGTTGTGCGAGAAAAACTGGGCGTCCGCCAGCGTCGCCAGCGTCGCCAACGCGCGCTCGCTAGCAGACGACGCGCTTGACAACGACAGCAAAATTGAAGACGTCGCATTGTATAATCTATGCCTCAAATATATATGTTTGGCAAAATGGTGTAAACATAAATTTGCAATTGAAATAAAGCACTATTTTAAGAGCGTACTATGCGCAATCGGCCTCGGCGCCCGCAGCGAAAGTACGTTGAATATGCCGCGGAGCGCGTCTCCGCCCCAATCCAGTTCGCTCGCAGCGCCCTCGCACTATTTTTCCACACACGGCGCCTCAGCGGCAGAGCGCCGTTCGGCCCACTCGACCATTGTCTAGTCAACGCCTCCTAAAAAGACTTTTAGGAGCGAAGCTCCTTATAGCGGCACCCGTTCCGTCCCCGTCGTAGTAGTAGTAGTGTGTAACCAGTCTGAGAAAAATGAGAAAAAAAATTCCGAAGTTGTGTCCGTAGCGCGGAATCGAACCAGGGACCCCTCGCTTCCGAGCGCGCGGCGTTAGCCCACTACGCCACGAAGCGCATATAGACACACGCACCACGATGGCAATAAATACCCAACATTAACGAAAGGCGGCGTTTCTAGCGCGTTTCTAACGCGTTTGTGCTAGCGCGTTACGGCCCGTGTAAGAAGCTGGTGTAAGACGCTGTGGCCTCTCCGCCTTACCTTCAACGCGTTTCGAACGCGCTGCCCAAGGCGGTGGCAAGTCAAGTTCAAGTCGAGGAGCGTTTATGAATACGGGGGGTATACTCTCTCAGCAGTCATGTGATGGCGTCGGCAAACGCGGTGCACGTTCCGGCATGTGTAAATGGCTGCGTAAGACGCTGTGGCCGCTCCCCCTTACTAGAGAGTACTGCACGTTTCTAACGCGTTTGTGCTAGCGTCCCCTTAAGCGGGAGATCCGATGATTCCCTCCGGAGCTTCGCCCACTCATCATCATTCACCCCGTGGATATGCTGTGATTTTTTTTAGGAGGCGTTGGTCTAGTATACTCTAGGTGAAAGCAACCGGTTTTGCGTGCATGGAACGCAGAGAGAGAGAGAGAGAGAGCGACAATAAAAAAAAAGAAACAAAAACAAAAGAAAAGGGCAAAGGCGCTCGGGTTTCTCGGAGCACGGACGCCGGCGCCGGCCTCAGCGCCTGTGCATGCGCAGCGCCAGCAACGGCGGCGCGCCATCTCTCCGCGTCGATTTGAATTCTCAACGGCTGCGCCAGGCAAGTCAAGGCTTGTTACTGCCCGTGAGCTGCCTGTACCTTTGTGTCTGTGTATTCGTCTCGACTTTGTGGCATCACACGTCAACTACACTGAACGGTAAGTTTAAACGAATATGTTTTCCGTCACTAGCTCATGACTAGGTGAGCGTATTTCGTAGCGCGAACCGGCTGCATGTAATGTAGGCGACTCGGGCGTAGTGCCGATTTCTCGTTTGGTTTGTAAACGCGCTCGGGTTCTCTATTCTACTATCGGGAATGTTTAACGGCAAGCGATCGCTCGCGCTTGTTCATTTTACCGTCATTGTCAATATCCGTGAAAAAGGAAATACAGCATGTTTAAAGTGGATACTGAGCAGAAATAAGCGCGGATTGTGTGTGTTAAGCGGCGTACTATGGGCAGGTCTCGTTTTGTGGCCCTCGATCGGCGTCCATAAACGCTGCGCTGCCTGTCTAATAAAACTCATCTAAAGCGCTTTATGTACATACCTCGAAATTGTGCTAGAGTGACGAATTGTCTAAAAGAGACGTACAGTTAAATAAATGCTAGCGTACACAGATGAAAGGCCGTGTTTGCGGGTCATGCATCAGCAGCGTGTGCTGCCGTTTTCGTAAGTCAAAAGTAGGAGTATTTATGGGGCTCCTGGCAACCAGTATAAATATATATATAACCGCAAAAGCTTTCAGAGCACGAAACTCGCGATAAGCCCAGTCAATCGCAGCTTCGCAACTTAACCGAAAGAATTGGAGAACAATAAATTAGTGGCTTGGGGAAGCACCCTTTACACGTTGGAAACTGAAGCCATTGGTTTGAGGAGAGTTTGAAGATTTTCGGTGCTGTGCTCGTGTTGCCATGAAATACGAACTTGGCCAAGCCTTTGTCAGCTTTATTAACCAAGTGCTTCAATTCAGCTGAATCTAATAGTGCATTTCAAGTGACTGATGTGTTATTCGTTATAATTACAATTATGTACTGGCAGTAATTTGGCAAGCATTAAACCACAATATTTTTATTGCCCCTAAACTGCGGGTGTCATAGACTGCCAGGGAATTTTCATGAAAACATCCAGGGAAAGCTTGGAAAAACATCAGGGAAATTGAAAATGTCAACATAGGTATGCTGTCTTGTTATTTCCATACAATGTTTCCAGAGAATCGCTGTCTTAAACATATTTTTGAAGCATTTCACCTCCCCAAAAAATTACAAATTGGTACGATTTTCTGAAAAAGAAATGAAAGTGAAGCATGCTGACATGGGCATTTCTTACCCAATCTTTTTGCATTACGTAAGTGTCCTGAACCTCGAAACTCTAGAAAAAATACTTATGTTATAGAGCGCCTTCAAATATTTACTGTGATAGCATTCGTTGTAATGACAGTTTCAGTTTTGTTTCCCAGGAGGTGCATATGTGTCGTACCACAACACAGAAAGTGCTCACGGGGTATTTCTGGTGCTCATGTGGTATACCTAACGTGCAACCGTGTCTCGCAGCATTCCCTAAAGATATGATTATCTATAGGAAACTAAGTGACCATATCGACACATCAATCCATCTGCGTTCTGTTGAAGTTATATGGCCAATGATGTATCAGTTAAGAGTACGAGAAAGAGATTTAAATGTGTATTAAGGAAAATAAATTACAATCTTTGGCATAATACGTTCAATACTCCAGTCACTCTTCTGAGCATATCAATCCGCGCGGGTATATTTAATTACCAGCCAAAAATGTAAGCAGTCCAACTGGGTAGCCTAGTTTCAGCAATTAATATAGAGGTCATTTGGGTTAATTAAGTACATTATGTGTCATCAGCCTTGTCATAAAATGTAGCATACTGTTGCTGGCACCAGCAGCAATTGTAACAGTTTAATTGTTCATCATACGGTAGAGTGAAACATTATGCGATGGTACTGTTTTGTATTGACAAGCAGCCATTAGGCATAGTTAAACCGTATTAAGGATTGACTTAAGTCGTTTGAGCGAATATATTAGGCTGCTTAATGAACGTAAAAAAATACACATTTGTTATTTTTGCCTAACATTGTTGTATCTACATATTTGCAGCATGCACCTGCAGCACTTTCGGAACGGCTTACACGAAGGTCAAGGCCAGCCTAGCAACCATGCTTGCCAAGGGGAAGCAGCTCTAAATATGTAAATATTCTCTTTTGATAATAGCATAAGACATGCATTTTAATAAATTAATGTATTATATCGTTCAATAAAAACAGTTATTTCAATATCGGTGCACTCGTTTTCTTTGTTGCACTGCATGAGTCTGCACTAGTCGAATTGCTTGAAATATTTGTTTCTGCAACATATGAGAGTGCAGCTGGTTCAGGATGATTAACAATCTATTAACATGAATGCATAAATGCAGATGGGAAGCAACAGGTGCACATGCATAATATACGTTCAAAATTTTGTTGCTGCCATATGTAAACAAAAATTTTAACTAACTTGCAGATAGTATATAGATTTCATTCAAGCGAATGCATTGCATGCGACTAAACTTTCTTCAACGTGCAATTACACAAATGCTCATGCAGCTTTACATAATGATTCACGGCTGCATACATTTTAGATTTTTGACTGCTTCCATCTGCATGCATGCTTTTCTATGTACAGTTCCCTATGTATGTTCCCATATACATACTGGGTACAATAAATTTTATTGCGATAGCAATTATATGGACAATCAAAAGCAGATTTCTGCCGTCGGCGTCGCCGTCTCCGTCGCCGTGAGGTTCCGTATGACGTCAATGGAGATGAAATCGTCGCCGCGCGCCGAACGCTGTATGTGCGAGTGAAAGGGCACGAGGGACGCGCGCTTTCACGGGGAGTGAACGCACGGCGGAGAACAAACGCGCGTTCTGCACTGTGCTCCCTTAAGGGCTGCAGAAGTAGGCGTCTCTTTCCTCCTCTACAATCACCATATATGTAGAGCAAACGTGCCTTCTTCCGACGCGCGACAGGCCGTGGGGGAGGGGGGAGGGAAGGGAGGCGACGTTTAGCTGCGGCACCAAGTGCTTATTTATATCAGAGGCTCCGGCAACAGTCACCAACGCCGCACGCATTTTGAGCGAACGCGGGCAAAACGCCGACGGCGTCGACAACAGTTCTGCGTGTTGCCGGTGCTGTTGCATGTCCAAGCTTATACAGCTGATAAAGCTGCTATCATTACTCCGTATAGCTCTCTTCAAATTTGCTATCGCAATTGATGCTTCGCCTTTGAGGTGAAACTGCGACAACTTTTTGTAGACATTTCCAATAAACTGCTTATTAGCAAACCCCAGCAGCCAGTGTTTATAGAATAACATTGCCTGCCGAAACATAGTGGGCAAAATGTGGTGTATTATCTACTATATATGGTGTCCCAGTAATTTTAGCCAAGCTGGTCAATGAAAATTAAAGGTTAAAAACAACGCGGTGCAAGATATATGATCATAAAAAGACCTACAGGTCAGACCTCTGAACTCACGGCCGAATGCACGCCATAGGTCTTAAAATCGGATCTTATTGCAGCGTCTTTTCTTAATATTATTTTTCATGGAACAGCTTCACTAAATTTAAGTTAGCTGGGACACCCTGTAAAATTGTAAGGCTGAAGTCTATAGATTAGCTATAGACTGATCTACAGGAACTCTCTGTAGGCAGACTGTACCACATTCTACAAAAAGTGTAAGGCCATAAGTCCATAGACAGACTATATACTGGTCTATAGGAATAGTTTATAGTCTATAGACATTTCACAGACATGTCTACAAAAGTAAAACTATATTCTTACACTGTCCTGATTGCGTCGCTGAAGCGCAGATTGTACAGGGGTCAGGGCCTCAGTCAGGCGCTTGCTAGCCCCTTTAGTCCTGACCTTTCTGGTTTTCTGTAAGCAAACTGGAGAATATGTGAATAAAAAAAATAAAAATAAGCGTATAAACTTTTGTCTATAGACACTCTGCAGACATTTGTCTACAAAAGCGAATTTTCATTGATCTATAGACCGTCTATAGTCAGTCTATAGACTCAGACATTTTGTAGACTAGTCTACAAAAAGTGTACGGCCATAAGTCCATAGATTGTCTATAGACTGGTCTATAGGAATAGTCTATAGATAGTGTATAGACGTTTGTAGATAATTTATAGACTTATGTATACAAAAGTAGAACTAAATAAGCCTATAGACTTTTGTCTATAGGCAGTCTGCAGACATTTGTCTACAAAAGTGAATTTTCATTGATCTATAGACCATCTATAGTCACTCTATAGACTCAGACATTTTGTAGACTAGTCTACAAAAAGTGTATGGCCATAAGTCCATAGACTGTCTATGGACTGGTTTATAAAAATAGTCTATAGATGTCTATAGACATCTGTCTATAGACATTTTATAGACTTATTTCTACAAGAGCAGAACTATATAAGCCTATAGACACTTGTCTAGTCAAGTCAAGTCAAGTCAATTTATTTCAGCCTTTCTTTTGTACAAGAACAGAAGAATGCTAGGACAAGCACAAAAAGCTGCTAAGCTGCAGCTTGACTGGGTGCTCGCCCCATTACTTGGCAAAAACAGAGACAGAAAAATACATTTGAGTGAAAAAAACAAACATTTACAGATTTCAAATGGTCACGTAAAAAGGAATAAAAAAAACAGAAAAAAACAAAGCACATCATGTAAAATACTCAAAAATCTGCAGCCACTGCTCTGTTGTAGTATGTCACTGTATAATACAAAATGAACAGTAGCGTACAGAACAGCAGCCTACACAAAATGCAAAGCACATGACGTAAAATAATTAGAAACCTCATTACAGAAGGAATAACAATGAGTGTCTACAGGGAAACTTTAGAAAAAGACAAAAAATTTAAAAAACAGCATAAATATTTCAATTCAGTGCAATAGTCTAATCATACAAAATCAATGAAAAGCACCAGCGATGCAGTAGAAAAGTTTTCCATTTTCCGCGGGTTAAGTTATGTATGTCGATATTGTCATTTTCCAGGTCACCTAAAAGGGTAGCTATGCGCGATTTTAACCTGTTCCTTCCGTGACATGTTCTTGAAAAGGGAGTCAGCCAAGTGCTTCTATTTCTGAGTGTATATGATATGTCGGATGATTTTGTTAAGGCACATAATGCAAGAAAGGTGGTTTCGTTTCGCTTAAGACTCTTCTTGTATTTTAATAGTAGAGTGAATTCATACAATAGTTGAAAAGGAAGTATGCCATATTTTAAAAACAGATCCTTTGTATGCGCATCGTGTACTACATTTGCTATATAACGCAGTATCCTTTTCTGTAGAGTACAGATTTTCTGAATGTTCCTACATGAAGTAGTTCCCCATATAAGAGTACAGTAGGTAATGTGAGTTGCAAAGAGAGCGTTATAAAGCAATAATTTAATCTTGTCCGTCAAAATATAGACATTCTACAGACATTTGACTACAAAATTGAAGTTTCATTGATCAATAGACAGTCTATAGTCAATCTATAGACTCAGACATTTTGTAGACTAGTCTACAGTTAGTGTATGGCCATAAGTCCATAGACTGTCTGTAGACTAGTCTAAAGAAATGTCTACAAAAAGTCTGTTGACTTCATAGACAAATGTCTACACACTTTATATAGACTTTCTACAAAAATTTTTGTAAGGGGTATTTGATCATTTGCGCTGGACGTTTGCCAGTGTGGTATAGCCATGGAGAAGGAGAGCGAAATTGCTGCTCAGTGGCTCCGAAGAGCGGAGAAGCTTAACTCATCGGATCCCGAAGTAGTTGCCTGGCAATTAGCGGTTGAGCATAGGAAGAACGAACAGAAGAAGGCTAAATGTGCTGCGGAGACACCGGAGCAAAGGGAGGAACGTCTAGCAAAGCGGCGTCGCCAGGCGGCTGAGTGACCTGCCCGACCATCCATACAGCAGCAACAACAAGACGCCGTCGATTACGTCAAGGCTCGCCGATGAACTGACTATACGGTGAAACTTAGCGAATGCGCCAGTGCGACTTGGACCTTCAAGACGGACTTCGTAAACAAACCATTTCGATATGTGTGCGACGTGTGTGAAAGGCTGTGGCACATGAAAGACTTGACGCCGGTAACTAGTGCGATGCGTGAAACATTGAGTCAGTCGTGTTGACGCTACCAGAAGCTCTGGAGTCTGTATCTATGTGAGGAATGGGATTGCTGCCAGTGAACTGCCAAAGGTAGCGGTGCCTGTGCTGTTCAGCTTTACGAAAGTGCTGTGGTCATCGAAGCCGTGTACGTGTCTGCGAACAATTCAGTTAAAGACACTATAGACGTAGTGGCTACGTCTATACCTAGTCGTACGGCAAGTGAACTGTGCGTGGTGGCTGGCGACTTCAATCGTGCTCCAGACTCTCTTGGTGTTCCTTTGAAGGACACGTTTAACCTGGACTTAGCCAGTGTTCCAACTGTACAGACGACCCAATGGGGAACCACCATTGATCTTCTGTATCACAGACATTCAATCAATTCAAAATACTGCGTTGGGGCCATAGAGACGGCAGCGTGTTACTACACTGACCAGCGAACCATCTTTGTGTCAATAGAGAAGCAACCAGACGTTGAGCAAAAAAAATCCACATGTGTCACATATGCGTATAGCGTGTGTGTGTCATTGAAGACGCAGTAAGCATGATAATCAAGCTAATCCTAGACAACCAGGAAAGTTAAGAATAACCAGCTGAACCTTCGCTTACGCTACGTATATCCTGGCATAGTCGAACTAAGCCACTGCTAACTTTTAGGGGCGAAGCTCCTTTGGGGTCGAGCCTTGTCCCTCGTCGCGTGCCATCGTAGCCACGCTAGTACTCGCCGCTCGCGCTAGAGGCGTAGCTGTGCTCTCTTTCTCTTTCGTTCCCGACGCGCTCTTTCTCTCTCTCTTTATGCCGTAGCTAGGGGCGCTGCGGTGCACAAGGGCATTCGCTCCCGACGCACGCTCTCTCTCTTATCCGCAGCTAGGGGCGCTGCAGTGCACAAATGCGTTCATTCCCTAAGCGCTCTCTCTTTCTCGTCCGTATACCTGGGGGTGCTGCGGTGCACAAGAGCGTTCGTTCCCGACGCGCGCTCTCTTTCTCTTTCGTCCGTAGCTCTGGTTTCCCCGAATGATCCCCCGGTGCTTCGCCCACTCATCATCATTCACGTCGTGGATATGCGGTGATTTTGTTTTTCACTGAGTCATGGTCATATTTGCTCAGTCATGCTTATGACTAGGACTTCTACCAGCATATTCTTTATTGGTTCCTTCACTGAGTACCCACGTCCGAACCCCTTTCAGTGGTGTTTTAGTGTTAATCTTTTTTCGCTGAGTCATTGTCATTTTTGCTGAGTCATGCTCATGACTATGATTTCTACCATCATCATTTAGTGTTTCCTTCACTTAGTGCCCACGTCCGTACCCATTTCAGTGGTTTATCAGCGTTAATCGTTTTCGCAGGGTCACTGTCATGACCTACATGGGGACACGCATGTCATGTCATTTATCTCATGACCTATGACTTATATTTGTCATACACTCCTGTCATACTATGCCAGTTTTGGTTCCTACCAAGACAACGAAACGACCATTAGAACACCAAGACATAGGTGGCTGTTTCATGACCTACATGATATGCATGTCATGATATTCATTTCATGTCATGACATATCATTTAGGTTCATCATATACGCTTGTGATATTCTGCCAATTTTGTACATACCAAGTTAACGAAACGACCATGAGAGCGCAAAGACGTAGGCGGATAGATAGATAAATAGATAGATAGATAGATACTTTCAAAGTAGCAAATGTTCGCCAAGAAATGTTTCGCATTAAAAAAAGGAGCTACTTATGTAGAATCTACATAGGTGTCATAGTACTACCTGCTCGATGATCTTCCGACACACATGTCTTTTTCACAAACCGACGTTTGAATAGCGCCATTGCCCGACACGGGCGACGTCTAGCGTCAGAACGTGCTATGCCGCCATTTTGGACTGTGGGCCTTGCTAGAGCAGGCTCGTCGCACATCGGTTGTGTGATCTTCGCCGAGCATTATTTCGATTGTTTTCTTCCGCTGCGCTTGTCTTGTGCCGCTTGACTTGTTACATGCTTCACATGCTCGCGTGAGCGCTCACTGTGAAGTGCAATGGCAATAGAAAGCCCAGCCAGTCTAAGACGTATGAGGCGTTTCGTCGTCGGTAGCGGCCGCAGCCGCGTCTGCTTCGTCGAGACCTGGCGTGCTAATCAGCGGTATTTTAAATGCGAAACACTTTGGGGGCCCGGGCTATCGGCGTCCGTTGCGCGTGATGACGCCAGGCTGTCGACGACGTCGGCATCCGTTGCTCGTTTAAGTGCGAAGCACTTTAGGGGCCCGGGCTGTGGGCGTCGCGCATGATCCCGTCCGGGCTGTAGCGCTACTCCATCACCGGCACATCACTGCTTCGAATTTTAACAGGTTTCACGTTACTGGAGCTGCATTTCTTATCCCGCTCTTTGCTGCTCTCGAATGTAATATATGTTTATATATTTCATTGTTATTGCTGGGCACATGTGACTGTAGTCGTCGATTGAACCTGATCACCATTACGCTTCGCGGTTCAAGGTTACCTCATTTAGCGAAAGGAGGCGCGTACGTAGCTGTCCGGCAATGCTTAGAACCAGGCGCCGGCGGCCAGCCGACGCGTGTCAGTGGTTGGTAGATATACGGTGGTTACTCCATACTCTTCCGACACAACTCAACAGCTCAGTCATGCAAAATTTATTGAATGTGGTGTAGCGCAGGGTGCTTACCCACTGAACACAAGACGTTTTGTAGCCGTCTTGGACCAGCCAAGATGAACTAGAACGTCTACAACTATTCAGGACGGCTACAAAACGTCTTTATATGTACGTCTTGAAGACATCTTGCGAAGGACGCCTTGAAGGCGTCTTTTTAAGCTGTTTTAAGCTATCATCTTACTAAGGCAGCTAGAAAACGTTTTGTAAAAACGTCTCGAAGATATCTGTGCGGATCCTTATCCAGATACATGTATAAAATATGCATTTCGGTTCTTTCCGCTGCTTTATACGGTTGTTAGATATCTAGCACCCATACGGGCCACAAAGCTTGTACTTAAACAAACATGTATATGCACTGGCTTTCCATTGGTCTGTCATTTTACTATCCAATAAGGTACACATTTCCATTAGCTACAAAGGTGTCGTTGCGCTCCATGTCCAGTCGTAGCGTTATACGTATTTCACGAAAAAAAAACATGAAGAAAACGTTAAAAATTGCGCTAGATTGAAGTCAGCATACATACAAGACCTAAGGCCTTTAACCACGTTGAGAAAACAGGAAAAGTCAAAAATAAATCCAAGGGTTGTACGTGCCTAAACTATATGAAGCTATATGAAGTAGGAGGAGACTCCGGATTAATTTTGACCACCTGGGATCTCTAAGACACACATCAATCTAAGTACACGATCGTTGTTGCGTTTCGCTCATATCGTACCCGCGATCTCGAGCTCAGCAGCGCGATGATATAGCCACTTAGCTACCGTGGCGGGTAACAGAAAAACGTGTGCCTACGCTGAGCAGCTGCGCAAATTTAGTGTGAGCGCTTAGATAGATGTATAGGTGGGTCCAGTGATATATTTTTGTGGCAGAAGATCGAACTCAGGCTTATACCTGTGCGGTTTTCCGCAGGCAGTCCCAGTCAGCGTGTTTCTCACGGTGCTTGTTCTACCTCGGCGCCAGCGCGTTCTTTGGCAGTTTGTCGCTTCTACGCAAATCTGCACATTGAGTTACATAACAATTGCGCTGTCGGCTGTTCAATGAAGTAGTAAAAAACGATACTATCGGAAGTTGATCAATTCCGCATTGATAACGCTTTTCACCGTCGTGTACTCAGAAGTTGTGATACTGAATCGTGCATTCCGTCGCTCTTGCAAATAAAATACCTACATACGCCGAAAAGCTACAGCTAAATTTGGCGCTATAAACATTCATGTGGTCTGTGGGGGGACAGCAGCATATCAAGCGTTTCATCTAGACGTGTTCGTTTTGCCCAATTATTTGCAACGACAGCACAGCGATTTGAGAAGTATAGACGTCAGACTCTGGAGTTGTGCAAGACGCGTAGCACCACCTGCCGCTGCGAAGAGGTAATAATTGAGTAGTGCAAAGTCCGACTCCCTTGATAAGTTGCCTAAGCAGCTAGCGAGTGCGAAACAACGGTTTAACTTAATTTTGGTTCATATTGCGAATGTTTTGCGCATTTAAGACCCAGAATGAGGGCTATGAATTTCTCCGCTAGTCGGACGCGCCGCCGAACAGCCAGAAAGTTCATGTTGGCTCACGCGTCAGAACGATGGCGAGCACGACGGCAACCGCTACAGCTCCGCACGCTACGAAGAAACGCCGCAATCGACGTTACTGTTGCGATGTAAATTGCCATGAACGTGAAGGACTGAATAACAACGTTGTTTTACCGATTTCCATCGTGGTCGTATGAAGGAGAAAGGCTCTTTCGCCTTCTTTGAGCGCTGGATACGACCGTTCGCGTGTTGGGTAAGCGAATTACTCGCATTCTCCACAACACAGCCGCTCACATGAGAAAGTGTGATAATGTTGTTCTGCTGCAATTGTGTTGCGTAGCCCTGACGGGGGACTATGGCAACAAAGCGAAAACTGAAGAATCTGCAGCCGCCCTTAAATTGGCAACAGAACAAAGTTGTGAACCATCCTGCGTATGTGCCATCGATATTTCTACCTGTTTACACACGTCCGCCTCCGCTTGACTCAGCAAGTGGAAAGCAGAGATTTGCCAGGTCAGTTTAACCAAACATTTTGGTTTCTTTATTAATTCAAAATCGTGTTCTAGGGCATTGTGGCATCGCGAGCTCATTTCTAGTTTCGGCTTTTCCGATACAACAAGCACGTTTCGCAATGCACTGAGCTCTCTTGAGTGTGTGTGTGTTTTAGTTTTTTTTTAAATCTGAGCAATAAAGTTGCTGTGGGAGCACTGGATGAGTAATTTCGAAGTAACGCACGTGTGTAGAAAAAGAAATGTCGAGTTTATTTACATTCATTTGTGCGAGTGTGTTGTTTTAAGCGTCTGCTAAAAATTCAAGGGTATTCAGCGGTGCTGTAGCTCCCGCGAGACAGAAAGATGGTTCGTGCAGGCACGGTAGGAAGCTCACTTTCGTTACGTTCACAGGCTGTTTGCTGCCTTGGAAAACGTTTTCTGTTTTCTGCCCGAAAAAGGCTTCGGAAGAATTTATTCTCTGTAAATAATTACCACATTAAACATTACGATAAAATGCTTAACCCTTTGAAGGTCGATTTTTTTTTTTTTTTTGCCAAGTGCGACCCCCAGGGTCTATTTCTTTAATTGCTGATTTAAATTGTTCGAAAGAACCAATTTCGATAAAAAATGGTCGTATTTTTTTAGAGTGACCGTAAAGTGACGAGAAAATCGTTTGTGTTGTAAAATACACAATGTTTATTCATGAATAAGAAGATAAGCGCACTGAAAAATTGTTGTGTGCACGTCCGAAAACCGAAATAGGTGAGAAGCCTTCCTCTTATCGCCAACTAGGTGCGATAGAGCTTTTGTGGTCTCCAAAAAAGGAAACGCAAAAACGACAGCATCGTTTGTGTATATACGCGCCTGCCCGGGAACAGATGTAATTGCGCCGCAGTGAGCGATAAACAATCGAATAACAAGCGCTCACCCTTTGAGAGATTTGAAACCAGGGCCGCGATTTTGTAGCGAGGCATTATGACTTATTCTACTCTAGTGTTATCATCCACCGCTCTCGACCGGCTGATCCCGTTGCTAACGCGAGCGGACCGTCGCTCCGACCACTGACAAAGCGCGATAAGCGCGAAAACGCATTATTATCGGAAAGGCATCGCTACAAAATACCGGCCCAGATAGCCATCAGTTTAGCGCTTCCAACAACTAGCGAATGCTAACACGTGTTCAAACGAATAAATCCCAAAACATCGTTCGCGACAACCTTTAGGTTTGTTTTGCCTTCGGTTGTACCCCGCGAAAGCGGACACGCACGTATCTCCATTTGCAGTAAATACAAACGGAAGACAAGCGTGAAGAGAACATTCGAAGATGCGCGATAACACGCTCGAACGCCCAGGAAGCGAGAGCTGAAGCGAGAACGCAATGGAAAAGGCGAAAGTCGCCAGGGGCCATTCGCCCCTGATAAAGCAAGCTTTGTACCACTGACCGTAAGCTATATAGCTAACTGAGTCAATTATATATGTACTTCATCGCTTTGACATTACGTACGTACCCAAATTTAACACATTTAGGCGCTAGAGAACGGACGTCGGAGTGCTTGCCTCGAAGTGGACGTCGTACGATGCTCGCTATACTTGCGAGTTGCAGCGCGCCGAAATAACACCTGAAACTTCTTTTACATTGTACACGTACAGTACTTCGCTCTGCTCCCTTTCCGAAGCGTGGATGGGCGGAAGAAGCTTTCCAGGTCCTTGATTTTTAGGAAACCGTGCCTCAACACAACGGAAAGAGGGGGCGCCATTGTGGCCTATGCAGCTTCGCTTACGGACAGCTCTCTTTGCACTACTCAGTTTGCGCGAAGGCTGCGATGGGGACGCTGGTGGCAGGTTGTTTCGCAGCGCCGCCTGGGCAGAGTCTGAAGTCTGTATGCCACATATCACAGTAAGCGTTTCCAGAAATTTTAATACTGCAAAGTTTATTTGCGACCTCTTTGAAATGTTTTGAATGACCCTGCTTTGTATATTTACTTGGAATATTTGTCACATACATAGAAGCGCTAAGTTAACCAATTGGTAACTACACCAAGGCCGATATTGCAGTTACCAGGACCGAGCACGGTTGGTCAGCAGCTCATGATCAGTGCAGCCGATACAGTCAATGCATCAGCCGATGCATAGCGATCTCTACCAAGATCGGAGCGCTTAAAGCGAGCAAATTTGTTTTAGAAATAAGTTTGCAGTCCACGTGCACTTATCCCGACGATTACAAGGGCTTTGCAAAATAAAAAAAGCACATTCGGAGAGCTCTCACGGAGAGCGAACGCACTCAATCTCCCACGCGCAAGCAAGGAAGCGGGAAGCCAGCGCCGGAGGGAGCGGGGGGGGGGGGGGGGGGGGCGCACTTCTACTCTGCCAACAACCGCGCTCGTCGCTCGCTCGCACCGTCGCTTATCTCCACACGGCTCTAACCTTTATGCGCCGTGCATTCGCCGCTCAGTTTCCGTTGAAGCGATAGACCGCACGTACCTTCGCCCGTTGCTGCGGCGTATGCGCTTGCTGCCAGCGTTTTGACAGTCGTTGTCTGCAGTCATTCAGTGTGATCTATTCATGTTTGTGCGCGCTCACACCACGCTTGTTCAATCAGTTAGTAATAGTCGGGCCACATTTTCCAACGCACGCTACACATGCAATGCTGCCCGCGTCGGCAGTGCAGCGCTACAGGTGTGTCCCTTCGCACGCGCTGCCCACGGAAAGCGCTTCTCATCAACACCACCGTTTCACACGCGCCTTTTTGTGGTCATCGAGTCTCTCTTCATGTCGGTCTACTTACGCCGCAGCACACCTGCTTACTTAATCAGCTCATGTTTACTACAATTCATATTGCTACCAAAGCCGCTCACCTTACTTCGTATGACATTCCTGTGTTGCTATCGCATTCATTGCTTCGCCCTTAGGGCGAAACTGTGACATTTTAGGTGCAGTTTACAAAATTGGGATATCATTTAGTATTGCTATGTCGCGGAGTTGTAAACTTCATACTTAGCAATTTTCGAGACTCTTTTGAAACATTAAATCAACATCTGCTTCCAGCACATACTTGTTTTTACATTTTATTTGAAATGGAAAAAACGACATCGAAATCGGTGTAGCGATTGCCGAGAATGTCGATTTCACCATTCTATGTATCGGGAGCTAACGTTGCAAGCATTGCGCATTTCAGTGCGGGCGCTGAGTTTCCTTTCTCCGCGCTTACGAAAGGCTAACGGCGCCGCGACTGTCAGACATGGAAGGAGGATGAGATTGGAATTTTCTCCTACCTCCCCCCATGCCCGGCGGCCCTGGCTGCATAGCGCCTCTTCCTCTTCACAACCACGCTCTCTCGGCGCCTCCAACTATCACGTGACCGAAAGCCATGAGAGAGGGCGTTGGGTTCGGTGCGTAAGCTCAACCTCGCTTTGCCGTTCTCTCTCCCGACCTGCCCATCCAATCTTTCCCCTTTTCACATCTTTCACGGCGGGAAGCGGCGCCGGTTGCTCGGGCAAGTGGGTTCGAGCCTATGTTTTCGATTTAGAACACTCGCCGAGTGTGCTGTCCATTTTGTGCTTTCGATGCGTTAACCAAGGACCCTTGTTGACCCTCGAAGTACATGGCGTGGCTTCTTTGACTGGGAAAGCGGATCCTGCCTCATCGATAGCGACAAAAAAAAGTGAATACCGCACGAAAGTGCCTTATTTCCGAGAATTGTCACCCCAAAATGCCCTTTGTATGGGCATGTCACGTTTGCGCGACGTGCTCGAAAGGTGTACTGTGAGCTTGCCGCGTTGTTAAATTAAACGTAGATACGTGTTTTTCACAGATAAAATAATGCTTGCTTTTCCACATTGTGAATAACTATTTCATGACGCGTTTTCGTGTTTTTCTCGATGATCCTGCCAACGTGCAAGATTTTTAGTGTTGCCAGGTTTGGCTATATATAGCCAAATTGGGCTACAGAAAGAAATTTTTGGCGTCGACTTGGACGAGTTGGCTATGAGGCTATATTTGGGCTACTGAAAATCTGCTACTTGGTGTTGTTTGGGCTATAAGCGGCGCCCTAATCCATGATCGGGAGGTGGCTATGATCGAGTAGAAATAAATCTCAAAGGCCACGTTTTAGCTGGCTGAGCCGGCAGCCTGGTTGTGTGTGTGTGTGTGTGTGTGTGTGTGTGCGTGCGCGAAATGCCCCCTACTCCCCCTCTCCCCTCCCTCTCTGCGCCGTTGTCCGAGCCGGTGGCTTTGATCTTTGATGCACTTAAACTTGCACCCCTCTGGGAGTAGATGGTTTTTCACAGTACACTGTACTAATATGGCTATGCTCAGAAAGGGAGAGCAACAAAATAGAGTCAGGAAATCATGGCGCCAACATGAAAGAAGGGAAGCACGGGTAGAAGACACGCTCCAGTGTGTTCACGGCCATGGCTTCTGGGTGAAATTTCACGCGGGGCACAGCTTTCAACCTGCACCACGTTTCTCACGCTAAGCTTTACTGCCATTTTCCTTTCCCTGCGAGATGAATTTTTGTTCGTGCTTACATTCGAGATTTATATCGGTAGGTTGGGCTTAAGATCAGATTCTCCTGGGAGTGGAGCATCGAACCATGGGGAAGTGGGCCAAGTATGCGAGAAAGTATAAAAAAGAATGGGAGCAAGTCCCCCGTGTTAGCTTAGCAGGTGAGGTGTCACGCTGCTGGCTCGAGGACGCGGCTTTAATTCCCGGCCACGGCGGCCGCTTTTCGATCGAGGCGAAATGCAGGGACACCCGTGTACTTAGATTTAGGTACAATTCAGGGGCGTAGCCAGAAATTTTTTTCGGGGGGGGGGGGGGGGGGGGTTCACCGGCCCGACCGGGGTGAGGGGCAAGCTTCTGCTTTCCTCTACGTCATGTGACCGATAATAACTATCGGTAGTTTAAGCAGACTCTATACATGTATATCACAGACATGAGACCGCCCCCCCCCCCCCCTTTGCGTGTGCGTGTGCTTGTGAAGAAATTAAGTAAAAAGTAAAGTAAGCTCAGTAAATACAGTAAGTACGACAGGTACAGTGGGCGTTTGGAGCAACGGTCTCTCATCGCGCCACTGAATGGACCAGTCTTCGAAAACGCATCCTTCAGACGACCCGTGCGATCGAAGCGTAGATGGCGTCGTCCTCGTCGGGGCGAAGTGCGTTTCACAAGTCAAAGACGTGAAAATGGCACCTGAAGGGAAGGGGCGGAAATGTATGCCGGAGATTTCGACCACCTGGGGTCCTTAAAGTGCACCTAAACCTACGTAAACGGGCCTCGAGCTTTTTGCCATCATATAAAATGCGGCTGCCGCATTTGTTGCTTCATTTGGTGCGCATTAGTTGCTTCAGAATGCGGCCGCCACATTCTCGCCCAAAACTTCACAGAGTGTCAAAGCCTTGACAAACACCGTGACAGTTTTTTCCATATGCAGACATGATTCGCTGTAAATTACCAACCCAAACGGAAGCACCCACGAATGAAATTGTGATAGTAGCACCAGTTTCATGAATGATGTCAGCGCGCAGTGACGAGAACAAAGGGTGGGTAAGGGGGGGGGGGGAGGGTTGTTGCGGAAAAAATTTCGGGGGGGGGGGGTTCAACCCCCCCCAACCCCCCCCCCCCCCCACTGGCTACGCCCCTGGTGCACGTTAAAAAACCGCAGATGGTCAAAATTAATCCGGAGTCCCTCACTGCGTCATGCCGGCTAATCATATCGTGGTTTTGGCACGTAGGCCCCCAGCAATTATTATTGCCACATCAACAGACTAGTTTTCTTTTTCACAGTAACCGTTTTTCACAGGATTACCCCTGTTATCAATTTTTCGTTTACCTTTGCTCTTTGTGCGCCGTCGCGCGTGCTTTTACCATTTCGAGCGAGTTACGTTCGGGACGTCGCCCGTCGCCGAAAACGACTGCGCGACACTGGTGTGCCGTTTTGCGCAGTAATCTTTTAAAGCTTCGCTTACACCGATTCAGACAGCGAGTGGCATCTGTTGTCTGTCACTTTATTTTAACGCATGTTCTTGGCGTGCTAGCAACCTAAAATGGCGGCCAGGTTGATATAAATGGACACAATATAGAGCATATACCAGCTAACCCGGGCCAAGCTAACAGAAAAAAAACGAGAAAGCAACATAGGACGATGAGACAAATAACGCGAGATATCATAGCGCGAAAGACTGATTTTGGCTCATAATAAAGAAGCCGTGGGCGCGTCGTCATCGCGGACCGCAGGACAGCTGAACCTCTTCTACGCTTTAGGCAGAGGTCACTTGAGAGGTCAATGATGCTGAACATTATTTTGTGTTCACGACAGTTAAATGCAGAGTTCGTAGTTATTCTTACTGCAAATACCTTAAAATGATCATTTAGTGCTATCTGCCATAAAATAAAATGTTGTCGCAGTTTCACCTCAAAGGCGAAGCATCAATTGCGATAACAAAATTTGAAGAGAGCTATACGGAGTAATGATATTAGCTTTATCAGCTGCATAAACTTGGACATGCAGCAGCACCGGCAACACGCAGAACTGTTGTCGACGCCGTCGGCGTTTTGCCCGCGTTCGCTCAACATGCGTGCGGCGTTGGTGACTGTTGCCGGAGCCTCTGATATAAATAAGCACTTGGTGCCGCAGCTAAACGTCGCCTCCCTTCCCTCCCCCATGGCCTGTCGCGCGTCGGAAGAAGGCACGTTTGCTCTACATATATGGTGATTGTAGAGGAGGAAAGAGACGCCTACTTCTGCAGCCCTTAAGGGAGCACAGCGCAGAACGCGCGTTTGTTCTCCGCCGTGCGTTCACTCCCCGTGAAAGCGCGCGTCCCTCGCGCCCTTTCACTTGCACATACAGCGTTCAGCGCGGCGACAATTTCATCTCCATTGACGTCATACGGAACCTCACGGCGACGGCGACGCCGACAGCAGAAATCTGATTTTGAGTGTCCATATAATTGCTATCGCAATAAAAGCACTGCGATTTCGCCCTCTGCAGCGATTCACTGGAACTTGAGAGCTTCCGGGGCCAAAAAAAAAAAATCTTCTGTTGTTGAGGTCAAGGGTCGACCACCACGGCGGTACGGACATTTTGTTTCGACGGGTTGTGCGAAAAACGATTGCCGTAGTCAAATGTGAAAATGTTCACACAGATAAAACTCCAAATAAAAATGGCTATATTTGGCTAGGAAATTATTTTGCTGCTTTTTGTGTTTGGCTACATTTGGGCTACGATTTCTCTAGCTTTGGGCTACGCCGCCCCGTCTGACCTGGCAACACTGGCGAGATATAGTGCTACACTGACAAATTTAATTCCTAATTATATTGCAGTCATCCATGGTCTGTGGAATGCGTTCGGGACAGTTAGTGTTCCTGTGGGGGCGAAATGCTATAAAACCCGTGTACTTAGATTTAGGTGCACGCTAAGGAATCCCAGGTGGTCCAAATTATTCCGGAATCCGCCTCTTTGGCGTGCCTCATAATCAGATCGTGGTTTTGGCGCGTAAAACCCCATAATTGAATTTTTAAACGTTAAGGACAGTTAATTACTCATGACAGGCTTATCACAGCTGCTGCTGTACGCATGCCGAAACTTTAGGGCTTCAACTAGTGTCGCTTGTTTCGCGATATAGAACTACGCTGCTTGCTCTTCTAGTGGCCCACCATTCCCACATTGTTGGCGATCACGAACGCGATCTGGCAAACTTGCGTAGCCGACATAATTTGTTTGGCATGTTTATTGTTATTCAATACGTGGGTGGCGCGACAACGCCGTCCAAAAATATTCCCGCCTCGAATCTTGATACCCATTGTTCTCGCGGAAAATCGCGCGCTTGCTTTTACGTGTTACTGCGCTTGCTTGTAACGTGTTACGTTTCAACTCGTATTGTACTGGTTGCATGTGACCCACCTGTTTTATCCTTTTCATTTGCGTTTACTGACGGTGATGTAACTGTGTACTGCGCATTCGGTCGAGCAACAGTCACTCACGCTTCGAATCTATTGATTGTTGGTTGGCACTTCTAAAATATTGCGATCTTTGTGGGTGCTTGCTCATGCATGCAGACTCGGGAACACGCCGCCTTGCGAATAATTTTCTTTCGCACTATCCATTTGACCCAGAAATTGTGGATGGCTTACGTTAATTCGCATCGGCGTTCGTACCGCAAGTCATGAATCTGAATATGCTAAATCTCGCGGGCTGAAAACGAAACTTTAGGTAACTCGTAATTCAAATTAATAAAAATCTGGGGCTTTACGTGCCAGAAGCGCGATATGATTATGAGTAGGGGACTTCGGATGAATGTTGACCACCTGTGGCTCTCTAACGTGCAAATGCACAGCACACGGCCATTTTTGCATTTAGCCCCCATTCTAATGCGGTCGCCGCAAACGGGATTTGCGCAGCTACAGCACGCCCCATATTTTGCGTCGTTGTTGATTTCCTTGGTTGATTTCTCTGGTTAACGAAATATCACCAGGCCATCTACGCGTTTCCACCCTGTTGTGTTCTTCTTTCAGGGGTTTTACGTGCCAAAACCAATTCTGATTATGAGGCATGCCGTAGTGGAGGGCTTCGGATTAATTTTGACCACCTGGGGAGGTATTTTGTAGCGATGCCTTAAGACTTATTTCATACTAGTCTTATCATCCACCGCTCACAGCCGGCTGATCCCGTTGTTAACGCGAGCGGACCGTCGCTCTGACCACTCACCAAGCGCGAAAAGGCATTAGCACCGGAAAGGCATCGCTACAAAATACCGACCCTGGGGTTCTTTAACGTGCACTACAACGCAAGCACACGGGCGTTTTGGCACTTGGCCTCCATCGAAATACGGCCGTCGCGGCCGGGATTCGATCCCGCGATCTCGTGCTCAGCAGCGGAACACCTCAGCTGACTGAGCCAACGCGGCGGGTCACGCTGTTGTGAATTGCTGCTTTGTTTCTTGTTTGCCCATTATTTTATCAGCGCTTTATGGGATCGCTGGTGAAATGTTACTCTTATGTAGCGATTTCCTCCAACGCACTTCTCTGGAAGCGAAAGGAAATAGAAATTTTAGGGTTGTTATGAATGTTTAGCATAGCGCTATATATTGCTTTATTGACCTTTTTCGCGGAGCAGTTTGTTTTAGAGAAACCAGATGCCGCTCACGGCGGCGCGCCATACCTCTCCTCAGTGACCGCGCACGAATACGAAACCATTACCGCTTCTACCTTGCTTCTGTGCGATCAGCTGTCGGAAATGCAACTGAGTCTTCGCTAACACACTGTGCTCCAATTATGCTAGATTGAATCATGTGGATTGAAGACGTGTGCAGTAGTTGGCTACAAAAATAGTGACTGCCATGTTAAGGAATAGAATGAATCTGTGTGGCCAAGTTCACGGACCGCTGCTGCAACTGTGCGAACGTGTTACCGGCACTTCGAGATGTACGGCTATCCTGGAGGATACACAAATTTGCTCATCTGCCAGCATTGTATCGCTAACCTTCAAAGAAAGGGCTTCTGCCCCAGAACGTCGGCAAGAATAAGTACCACTCGTTAAACCATGAAAAAGGGAGTAGCGCCGCTTATTGTCATAGTAAGTTTCGCGCACGTTAGCTATATTCATATATCCCAAATGACAAGAAGACATACGCCCATTCTATCGCCGACGTATCAAGAATAAGTGAATAGGCGCACACTTGAATATATGCGCACTGTATACGCACAATAAATGACGGACCACCCATGGCGCACGAATGGTCGAAGCTGAATGTTTCATGACGCTCCACAAGTGTAAGCGAGTTACTAGCAGTAATATATATTTGCTACAAGGTATTACAATGTACAAAACAGCTATGTTTCAAGCCTTGTGCGCAGCAAGAACAAATCTATCGGAACTGAGCACACCCGCGAGCGATTAGGAAGAAAATAATCAGGTAGTGACCACAGCGAGGAACTTCACTTAGTAAAAAACTGACAAGCCGCTGCTTCAATATATTTGCCAAATAAAGAACAGAGAGCCAAACACACTAATCCTGATTGAATTCATGAGGGGAATGTTTGGATAGCTTGGAATACATATATTTAGCCCCGCTTTTAGAACAAGCACCATATACGCTGCTTGCGCCGTTTGGACATAGCTTAATCAGTTCCGAAAGTGCTTTTGCATGTTCTCTGAAGCTGTGATCAAAGCCTCGTGTGGTCCACCCAGTAACCGTCCACGATATCTCAGAAAACAGAGGTTTTCTAAGCCGCGCCGGCGTCATACACTTCCATTGTAAACAAGGAGGCAATGGAGGCAGTTGAGGCAAGCAATGGACGCATCACCACGTGATCAAACATGGCAGCGCCCACGGTATCGCCGCGAAAAGGGTCAATACCGTTGCTGCGACGGTCTCAGGCACAAGTCTGGTTGGCGCATGCTCGCTAAGCTGCGCCAGTTGTACGCGTCGCGTGGTGTAATGCACGCGAACCAATAGGTAGCTGGCGGATACGGTAGCGGCAATGAAGAGCGCCATATGTTAAATGCTTGTTCATTTAATGTTCCAGTGGGAACCTGTGAGGTTACTGGATAATTAAATAAATTGAGGTATGTGTACCTACTCGCACGTAGCGTCAAGCGTTGAGCAAAATCAGAGACTTGCAGCGTTCCATCAGCAAGCTGAAGCGCTGGTAAACAGAACGATGCATGAGAGAATGGTTTCCTGTGATCCAAGTTCAAGTTCAAGTTTATTCTTCTTCTAGTACAGACTAGAAACGTCCTCCGGGGCTAAAAGCTGCTGTCAGCAGCTTGACTGGACTGGACTGGATCCACATAACGATAGGCCTTTGTTATCGCAAGACTAATTATTTGCAACGCTGAAAAGGTAATTTATTATTCCTCTCGTCCCATAGACATGCGGAAATATAGTTTACAAGTCAGGCCGCATTATTGTTCCTAAGCAGATTATGTGTGGCCATATACGTGGTGTCTTTTTTAGCTGCACCATTTTTTTTAATTGCCTGTGGCAGATAGCACAATTATAAACCTTGATCAAAATTACTCGATAAGGCGGCCATTACCTTACGAGAAACCAATATGCTTTTTAAATAATTTACTTAATTGCGCTAATAAATACTTTAACTACTTTGCAGCACATATTTTAATCGACGAATTGTAGCTAGTGGTTCTGCAATGCATATGGACTTAGACCGAGATTTGAGGACTACGTTAGTTTCGATATATTAATTTAGAATGTGTCCACCGAAATGAATTGGCGTTCCAGTTAGTGTGCGCTTCAATGTCTGAAACAGCGTTTTTTTTAATTAAGTTAAAAAACAGTGCATTTTTGCTGCAAGTTTGATACCGCATATATCGAAACCGTTGCCCTCCCCAGTAATCGTTCCAAGTCGATATGCCTTGCACAATCACTAGCTACAATTCGTAGATAAAAACATGAGCAGTAAAAAATAAAAAAATTAATTAGTGTAACTATGTCAATTGTTCAATTAAACGTTTTCATTTTTCGTAGAATAGGCCACCTCATCGAGTAATATAGCACAATTGGGATAGCACTTGGGCAAGCGCAATGGCCCATTCATCTCACATCCTTCAAACCATTACGTTATTGAGCTGCTTTCTGTGTCACACAAACACACACACACACACACACACACACACACACACACACACACACATATATATATATATATATATATATATATATATATATATATATAGAGAGAGAGAGAGAGAGAGAGAGAGAAGCATTCTTTAATGAGATGCTGGAGATGTTAGCCTGGCTAATCGCCTGGCATGCTATTCCAGGTGCTTAATAACGTAATGGTTTGAAGTAGTGATATGACTAGCCCATGGCGCTTGTCGTGTCATTGTGATTTTAAGTGAGTATGCCACGGTAAGCTGAACGAACCGCTAACTAGGTTGAGCTTACCACTGAGGCGAGGATGACAGGAGAAGGTGAATAAGTCATTGTGGCCTCAGTAATGACAGAACAAGATGTTGGCCTTCAGAATAACACACGGATGTAATGTCCTATCGTTTGCACCTTTATATAAGTAAATTATAAGTGTGTGCTGTATGCGCGGCATATGTATTTTTGTGTCCTCATTAACTGCTTGTTTGGACCGAATTTTTTTTTATGCTGCTGCACTTGGTTCTTGACAAATCTGTCTGTCCTAATTTAAACCCAAAGAGTGATTAATAAGTAGAATTTTGCCGTCTTCAGCTTTTTTACTCATTTTGACTTGCATACTTTGAATCCCCTAGGATAATAAATTCAATTTCAATGCTGCATCTGGCTTATGCTTTTTCTTGGTTCTGGAGTTCATGTTACAAGAAGGGAAAAAGAAAGGACGCCGATCAAAAGGTGCTGATAAGAAAAGGACATACGGAAGCCTTGTTCACAACACGAACTGCTCGAAACGACGGCATTCTGCGTATGTAGGCGAGAGATTGCCATTTTTGCGATACAGCGTTTTTTTCCCCTGTAGTCTGCTTATAGCAAGGGATTCGAGCTACTGCTTTCAAATCCAGTTTCCTTGGCAATGACAGAAGCCTTGTCTCGTCAGTGGCATATTCAGGTGGCCACGTGCTCCGCAAGTGCATTGGAAACGACATTGCTTCTTCACTTCTGACTCATTTCTAATTCATCTCTTTGACATAGATTTCTTGCTTCAAGCGCTTTCAGAGAGACTGCTTTCGCTCATGTAATGCTAGTCGCGATTTGCGCAGGCTGTTCTGTATACAATGCTTGGAACACATCTTCTGCATCTTCATATCTGCCTGTTCATGCCGCAACTATAGTGGGCGGAAACGTAGGGCATTGACTTCATAGGGTTTCAGAATACTTGAGATGGCCTTGCTCACTCGAGGGACATAGGCGAGGGTCGTGCGAGCTCGAGGGCGCGTGGCCGGCAATGTGGCAGGCCTCCACGATATTTCATGGAACGAATGAAAATTTCCGGTTATGCTCACTCGGACGTAATCTGTGCAAGTCATTGTCAGAAATCTGGTCGCCAGGATTAAAGGAAAAATGTCACAGCCATCCCTGCAGATTTGCTCTTATCGGGACGCTTAGGGCGAGGCGTATCAGGTGGAAGGGGGGGGGGGGGGGCGGAGGCTGACCGGACTCCGCTCCCCCCCCCCTCCAAATTCTTTTCTTTTTATACGGTCAGCCCCCTGCCCTCGTTTGTGCCTGGCACGTCGCCTATTAACAAAGGCGCGTATCCTTCGAACGTGTGGCTATTATGGGCATTCGCGTCTCAACGCTTTTCCGACGCCTGGGAGCTTAAAAAAACATAGCACCGCAGTCAAGACGATCGCGGTGCTTTAGCTCCCCCACCCCTACCCCCGAAAAAAATATCCGGGCTACGCGCATGGCTCAAAGTACGTCGCGAAGATTCTGAGTGCGGGTACCCCGGAAGTGTTTCATTCGTTGCGTATGTAGTGAAGAAGAGGGACGATGCAGTGGGGCATCCTTACCAGCGCTGTCTAGTGGGTCAGTCTCTCCAGCGCATTGCTCGGACTACGCCGCTCGCGCTCGTGGTTCTTTGAACTGACCCAACGGTTGGCCCTAACGCCTGTAAGCAATAAACGCCTTTACAAGTGGTGGAGGTGCTGGGTGCGGCACGAACCTGAATGTCGGCTTCGACGATCAGCTTCCTGGAAAGCGACGGAGCGTCAGTGGGCGTCAAATCTAGCAGCGGCGATAGTTCTATTTCGGCCCGTGCGCAATCGATAATGGCATTGTGGCGCGAGAGAAAATCCCAGCCGAGGATGACATCGTGAGAGCAGGAGGAAATGATGAAGAATTCTATGGCGTATACAACGTCCTGAATTTCTACACGAGCAGTGTAAGACGCCAAGGGTCGAATATGCTGAGCACTGGCTGTGCGAAGGGATAGTCCGGACAGGGGCGTCGTGACTTTCCGAAGTAAGCGGCAAAGTGTAGCGTCCATAACACATACGGCTGCTCCTGTGTCCACGAGTGCAGACGCGCGGACACCGTCGACAAACACGTCTATCACATTGGATGGGCTGCAATGAGGACTTGTGCACTTCGACGTTTTCGCAGCCCTTGCCTCTTGGACTGCACTGCGACTGCTAGTTTTCCTCATCCCGAGGGGCGGCACGAGGCCGCATCGGCGATAACGAGCGCCGGCGAGGAGATGAAGAACGGCGGGTGTTCGGCGGCGGGCGGTTTGTCGGTGACACACCGGATGGTGGGTCGTAATATGGACATAGGCGTATCTACCGGGGGGGGCAGGGGGGCACTTGCCCCCCCCCCCCCACTGTCAAAAGTGGGGGGCAACACATGCCATTTGCCCCCCCCCCCCACTTTCGAGAGGGGGCACTTTCGGCTGCACACTAGAAAGTCCAACAAAACTACAGCTGAAGCTAAATTTTATTTCTTAATAGAGTCACCACGTTAATAATGCTTTTCTTTACTACTGACCCCCGGTTTGGGCAGCGAGTATTGTGCCTCCTCGTGACGCGCTGTAGCGGGCGACGCGCGAGATTCGCCAATCATGCTTGCATTGCGCAGAAGTCCTGGCGCTGGACAGTTCCCGCAGTTACAAATTACCGCCTAAGCATACTTGAAAAAACAAAACAATCGGCTTGATATATTTAACCTTCGGGCGAGGGGAGAGGTCCCGATAATCAGCGGCGCCCAACGATGGGTGTGCCTTACTGCATGAACTGGTTGGATTATCAAATGCTGGAACTATTGAATCTCCGTCCAGAGATAGACTACGTAGCGTTGCAGTATAAATATAAATCTTATCACCATCAAAATTTAATCAAACCACTTACAGGTGTAACTGCCGAATTTCTTTGTGTAATCATGACTTATCGTATATTTATTTATTTATTCATTCGTTTATTCATGATCCCTCACAGGTCTCAGAACGGGACATTACATGAGGGGTGGGCACGTAGAAAAATGGCGGGACAGGTTAGGTGACGTGACTTGAAGGATGGTCTTCAATATCAGTTTTGAAACGGGAAATGTCGGTGATGAGGGCGATCTCAGTAGGAAGGGTGTTCCATTCTCGGGCTGAGTGCAGAAAAAAAGAACGCTGATGCGTGGTGGAATGGGCGCGTGGTAGATACACAGCTAGAATTGGGATGCGTATGGCGGGAGAAATGATGCGCTGGAATGATGATTTGGTTACCTGTGGGCAGCGAATGAAAGAACCTAAAAAATAAAAAACAGACAAGCACTTTTGCGGCGGGAGGTGAACCAGAGAAGACACAACCGGGATTTTAAGGCTGAGACACTTGTATTATAGGAGTAGTCAGAGAGAATGAACCTGGCAGCATGATTCTGAACCGATTCAAGGGAATTAATCATATGAACCTGGTGGTTGTCATAGATAGCACTGACATATTCTAGTTTAGAACGGATTAGCGTTTTACATGCAAGTTCATTTATTCATGATACCTCAAAGGTCCCAGAACGGGACATTACATAAAGGTCTGCGAGGTTGTATGTTCGTGAAAGTGACCTCGGTCGAACCTGCAGAGCCATTTCATTGCCAATAGAACACTTAACTGAATTTTTTCTAAAGGCTTTTGTCACTACTGCTTTTATCGATTTCATTTTCAGGCCGTTTCTGAATAAGAGCTACCCTACACTTGTTTCCCGACAGGAGCAAGAACAGCAGATATTTTATATTTTGAAGAAATCAAGACCGCTTTATTGTGGCGTGTTCCGAAAATTTGAATTGAGGTGGTTGCTTACGTACTCGAAAAACCGCTACTGAATACTCGCTTTCCCCCAGTTTGTATGCTTTATACACGGCATTTAGTTGTTGATCCCGGTATCCCCAGTAAACTATGCGGGACATGGTGTTAATATTTATTCGAAGTACGAAACAATATTCTGAGTGACGAGCGATAAACGTTTTTTCTGTGTAGGTTCATTGCAAGCCTTTGTAGAAAGTTAAATATTGACGTGTGCTAGGGTGCCATACCGCCGCTTTCCCCGACTCCTAAACCAATTGCATGAGATATGGACTTGAAATTCCATGAAAATATGGAGAAATTTAAGCGCAGTGCGTTGCGAAAATCAGACTTTCCTGGTTTAAATGCAAGTGTTGCAGATAATTACTAAACCATTGTTTTCCCATTTGTTCCCGTGCACCACACGGGATGCGTATAGGTTGCTTCTCCGGTGTCCTCGGTGAGCTAAACAAGGCATCTTGTTTATATCTGGGGATAATGAAATTTTGTGACGAAGTAAGATGTGTATTCATGAATTACTGTCTTTTTAAAGTTTCCAGCCAGAAGTGCTTCAAAGCATATTACACTGGGACAAGGTTTGAAACGGAACACTAATATACGGGTAACTTTTCAAAGTATGTGATGTAATTACAGGAAACTGAAACATTTAGTGCAACTATTCGAAAGAAAAAACAGCTTCACTTAAAATCGGGTTGTAATTCAACAAGTTCGCACACCTCTGTCGTCTTTTTCTTTTTAGTATTGATAGTAATTTATGTTGATTGTACTTTGTTCTGTATAACCTCGACAGTACTATTACCTTAACTAGCGATACATTTATGCTGTAGACTTAAACACCAAGTAAAATTCTTTAATTAGTAAAATTGACTTCAACAAATATGCATTTTTTGTGAGCTGCACTGCTGCTACTGGGTTGGATCAGGGACCTCTGGGCACTCGAGCCATTTGTCCCTGCATCACATATAGATTTTATAGCGACAAGAAATAACGGCGAATTCAAATAATTTTTCGGGCCTCGATGGTTCACCATGTGTTATTGAGATATAGGTCTATTGTTACAAATAAAAATACCTGACAGATGCATTTCCAAGCTTTTTCACTTATTATAATAGGAATTCAATATACATACACACACACACACATATATATATATATATATATATATATATATATATATATATGGAGAGAGAGAGCGAGAGTCAGATCTGCGGTTTGCCCCCCCACTCGAGAAATAGTTGGTACGCCCCTGAATATGGACAGGGCGAACGGTTGGTCATGGACAATTCGACGCTGGGCGGCTGCACACGATTACAAAAACGGGCCACGTGACCGGCGTAGCCGCTGGCAAAGCATATAGGCCGGTTGTCAGATGTACGCGACCGGTTCGCTGTAGCTGGTCCCGGCCACGTCGGAGCACGCCCTGGATGGAGCGGCTGGTGATACGAATGTACAACGGGCTGCACTGGTGGCCGAGCCACGACGTCGGCATAAGTGAGGGGCACACGAGCAGAGAGTAGTTGGGGCCTCGCGACGACTTCAGCGTAGCTCAGTGGTGCTGGTGCCGGGGCCTGTTGGAGTGGTGCCACGACCTCGGTATAGCTCAGTTTCACAGGCGCAGGAACGTGGTGGCGTTGGTCGGCGATTTCTTGCTCGATGGCGCGGCGGAGCGGAGGCACGATAGGCGAAGCGAGCTGTGGGACATGCGGCGGCGGAGCAATGGGTACCAAGGACAGTTATCGTGCTGCCTCCTCCCGAATGAAAGCTTTCATGTCCGCAGGCAGTGCGGTCTGGTCGTAGGTGGTAGCCACACCAGCGATGTGACCGTCGCGTGATGAAGACCGACGAGTCAACGAGCGGCGTAGCTCCTCGTAGCTTTGGCATAACGTAACGACCTCAGCGACGGATTGCGGATTCTTAGCGAGCAGCATGTTGAAAGCGGCGTCCTCGATCCCTTTCATAACGTTTCTGATTCTGTCCGATTCCGACATCGTCGCGTCCATGCGCTTACACAAGTCCAGGATATCTTCGATGTAGCTCGTGAAGGACTCTCCCGGCTGTTGGGCTCGTTCTCGCAAGCGGGATTCTGCTCGCACTTTGCGCGCCGCACGACGACCAAACACCGCTACTAATGAGGTCCTGAACGCGGACCATGTCGGAACTTCCGTCTCGTAGTTGTTGTACCAGAGGGTTGCCACGCCGGCGAGGTAAAAGAGCACGTTGCTGAGTTTCGCGGCATCGTCCCATTTATTGATGACGCTTACTCGCTCGTACGTGGACAGCCAGTCCTCCACGTCGGTGTCGTCGGTGCCGCTGAAAACAGGAGGATCCTTGTGGCAGGTGGAGCGAGGATCCTTGTGGAGAGCACACGACGGCGGGTGCAGGAGGCGTTTGCTGGGACGTCGGCTGAGATGCGTCCTGAGACATGGTTGAAGAGAGGGTACGGGATCGTAGCTCCAGGATGCGTTCGAGCGTAGCACTCTCCACCACTTGTAACATCGTTCAGGTTGGCCAGTGAGAGCTCGCTTGGCTGCGCGTCCTTGAGTTGACGTTGCCATTCAATATGTCCCCAAGAGGAGGCCTTGCCACGTGTTCTGAACACCTATGACGCGCGGCGCATATATGTTCCTGCCTGCACGTTGCATCATGAACTGGTACATGTGAAGGATACGGTGTAGAATTGTTTTTCGGCGCAAACTGCTACTACGTTTACATCAACAAAAGATACAATTTCGAAAAAGGGCTTGCAGCATATGTATGATGTGAAAACGAAAATTGTCGCTTGCGACGTACTTGCGGAGGACGTGGCAGCCTCCAACCATATAGCACTGGCCTTCTTGGACAAGGCTGTCGTTATCGCCAAGAATCCGGATTTCACGTTAGTATCTCGGGGGCTTGCTACCGAGGCTACAGATAAGCCGGAATCCCAGCGATGGCATTATTGCATCTGCATACTGAAGATGCCTAGGTCGGATTTGTAACAGTTACTGTTTACAAACAAGGCTGTGGTATAAATGAGAGGGAACTTTCATCAGTCATATGCAATAAAATCTTTTTATAGCGAAGTGGAACGGGGGAGCCAAAATTACCTCATTATATTCATTACTGCCGTTCACTGCAATATGTGCGCGATGTCGCGCACAAATTTGAACTTGTACAGAAGAAGACGGCTTTTCGGCCAAAAGAAGTACTACATGGCCACGTGCTCGCTGAACTTCTAATAAAACAGCAAGAGAAACTTAGGCGTCCTTAGCACACCAATTCTTAGCATCTGACACGATTGCCTTTACGATAGCTGCCTTCTGTTTCAATGTGATAATCATTCGTTACCGCTTTTAGTTGGGTCGTCTCTAGCATCGCGAAACGGCGACGCGGTTGAATAGATTGCACGCTGCGACACCAACAATGTTCGTCGTGTGCGATCAGCACGTGGTACACCCAGGGAGGCGTGGCCTCCGAAATTGCACCGGCTAAATCTCCGAGGCCACGCATATAGCTGCACTAACTAGCCTGCGCGGTGCCGGAATGAGAGAAATTGCGATGGCGATCTAGAGTCTGCTTACGCGCAACTACGCGTAGTGGTGACAAGGACCAGTGCTCGACGGGTGATTCAACGCAAATACCTAAAAGATTTAAACATCGGCACCGAATGTGTGATCTACCCTGCGGAAAGCAGAAGCGACCCTGCAACGGTCGGGCATTTCTTGTTTCGCAGAAAACTCAAGTTTGGTGTATCTATTGGCAGGATAAGTTTACTTCGTTGAAACGAGGGTATAAAAACATGGATATCTTTGGGGATCTCAGCCGAAATGTGATTTTGTTGTATACAATAATTTGTGATATCAAGTTTCGTTAGAACGAAGTTTCACTGTAACATATTTGTTAATCTTTTGTCTCACTTTCTAATTGCTGGTGCCAAATCTGAGGTCAAGCATCATTGAAACACGCTGAATTTTCTGCGGGTACATCAGCCTGTGGAACTGTCTAAGCCAGCTTCCTGAATCGTGAAGTGACCAATTTGTTATAACAGATAGCCACAATGCAAAACTCTAGGAGGTGCATTAGAAACATTTTGCTTATGCAGTGGCGTGTTACTAAGTTATTAAACATTCTTTGAAACCTTTGGCTACTTTAGCGCTTCGTTTGTGTGAAGAAGAACGTAAACTTTATTATCAAATCGATAAGATTTCAGTCCGGCGTATTTTTAGTGGGTCTGGGCACCCGCCGCGGACGCGGTTCCGAGACCTTGTCTCGAAGCGGCTTCCTCGGCTCTCTGGACGGCCCAGAGCTGTACTGTCAGGTTCGAGCTGAGCAGTGCGGTCTTCCAACGCGAGCGGAGGCTGGCGGTGGAAGAGACGGAGGTGTCGACACTGCCCGAATTGTTTATGTCCTGACATTCCCATAACATGTGATTAGGTGTGGCAACCTCGCTACAGGATGTGCATCTGTTTGTTGTGTACATGTCTGGATACATGGCGTGCATGAGTCTTGGGTTTATGTAAGAATCAGTTTGTAATTGCCTGTAGTGTACTGCTTGCGCCCTGTCTAACCTAGCGTGAGGGAATGGGTATACGCGTCTCTGTAACTGGTAGTGTGTCGTGATGTCGTGGAACCTGGTCAAACGATCCTCCCACGCCCAGACGTTTGCAGTACCCCGCGGGGGCTCTTCCTCCGATGATGCTCGGTGAGTGAGGCCTCGAGCAACGCGGTGAGCCGCTTCGTTGGGGGTGCTCAGTCCAGTGTGTGCCGGGATCCAAAGCAAGTGCCTTCGGTTATCGACGTCGGCCACTCCCTGGTGTATGGGATGTCGCTTGAGTATGTGATACGCCTCTTGCGATATGCGCCCATTTAAAAAATTGCGAATTGCCGTTTGCGAATCGCAGATCACGTATGTAGCCTTGGTTTGTGTAAGGGCCAGTGCTATGGCCGCTTCCTCTGCCACTTCGGCATATGTCGTGTTCACGGTGACGCTCGTGAGGTGGTTCCCTCGGTGGCTTGTAACTGCCGCCACGAAACTCTTCCTGTCTCGATAACGGGCTGCGTCGGTGAAGACTGCCTCCTTGTCGTTGGAGTAACTTTTGTTCATGTGTTGTGCTCTGGCTTTACGTTTCCCCGTGTGGTGTTGGGGGTGCATGTTGCGAGGCAATGGGGGTAATTCGTTTGTGTGAATAATCATCCTTTATGTTAAGCGTACGTGGCTTTCACAAGTGTTTATCGCTTTTGTGGCTTTGCCAATATTTCAGTGTGCTATGGTGGGTTGTAAGAAATTGGCCATAGGGGTTGGTGCTGTCGGTAAAGACAAGCTTTTTGTCAATATTGCGAGGAATAGGAGCATCCTCATTGATTTCTCTATGTAGCAGATAACAGGGAGACACTCAGTTCCTTTATAATTAATGTTATAATGGAAGGGTGTTTTGTGTATCTAAATTCATGTAAGTGCCAAACATCCATGCAAGGAAAACTTCTGTAATAGTGTTGCTGGAGTGTTTGATATTATTCCATCTGCAAAGCTACATCAGTATTGACAAAGTAAGTAAAATGATATTGGGTCTTCCTTGACGTAATGGGCAAACAGAAACGCGTAGATGGCCTGGCGATATTTCTTTAACGAGAGAAACAAACATGGAAACAAAATATGGGGCGTGCTGTAGGTGCGCAAATCCCGTCTGCAGCGGCCGCATTAGAATGGGGGCGAAATGCAAAAATGCCCGTGTGCTGCGCTAGAGAGCCACAGGTGTAAAAACTCATCCCAATTCCCCTACTAAGGCGTACTTCACAATCATATCGCGCTTCCGGCATGTATGCAGCCCCAGATTTTCATTAATTTTATTACGAGTTCACCTAACGTTTCCATTTAGCATATTCAGATTATGACTTGCGGTACCAACGCCGATGCGAATTAAGCCATGCACAAATTTTGGGTTAAATTGATAGCGCGAAAGAAATTTATGCGAAAAGCGGCGTGTTCCCGAGTCTGCATCCATGAGCAGGCATCCACAAAGATCGCAATATTTTAGAAGTGCCAACCCAACCAGCAATCAATAGATTCGAAGCGTGGGTGACTCTAGCTCGACCGAATGCGCAGTACACAGTTACATCCCCGTCAATAAACGCAAATGAAAAGAATAAAACAGGTGGGTCACACGCAACCAGTACAATACGAGTTGAAACGTAACACGTTGCAACCAAGCGCAGTAACACGCAACAGCAAGCGCGCGATTTTACGCGAGAACAATGGGGATCAAGATTCGAGGCGTGAATATTTTTGAACGGCGCTACCGCGCCAGCCAGGAATTGAATAATAATAAACATGCCAAACAAATTATGTCGGCTACTCAAGCTTGCCTGATCGCGTTCGTGATCGCCAACAATCCGCCACTGGAAGAGCAAGCAGCGTAAATCTGTATCGCCAAACGAGCGAAACTAGTTGAAGCCCTGAAGTTTCGGCATGCGTACAGCAGCAGCTGTGATAAGCCTGTCAAGAATAATTAACTCTCCTTAACGTTAAAAAATTATGGAGTTTTACGCACCAAAACCGCGATCTGCATTATGAGGCACGCCAAAGTGAGGGATTCCGGAATAATTTGCACCACCTGTGATTTCTTAGCGTGCACCTAAATCTAAGTACACGGGTGTTTTAGCATTTCGCCCCCACAGGGACACTAACTGTCCCGAACGCATTCCACGGACCATGGATGACTGCAATATAATTAGGAATTAAATTTGTCAGTGCAGCGCTATATCTCGCACGTTGTCAGGATCATGGAGAAAAGCACAAAAACACGTCATGAAATAGTTATTCTCACTGTGGAAAAAACAAGCATTATTTTATCTGTGACAAACATGTATCAACGTTTAATTTAAGACGGCGGCAAGCTCACAGTATACTTTTCGAGCGCATCGCGCAAACGTGACATGCCCATACAAAGGGCATTTGGGGGTAACAAGTCTCAGAAATAAGGCACTTTCTTGCGGTACTCATTTTTTTTTACCGTATCGACGAGGCTGGATCCGCTTTCCTAGTCAAAGAAGCGACGCCGCGTACTCCGAGGGTCAGCAAGGGTCCTTGGTTGACGCATAGAAGACACAAAATGGAGAGAACGCTCTGCCAGTTTTCAAAGTCGAAAACAAAAGCGCGAACCCATTTGCCCCAGCAACCGGCGCCGCTTCCCGCTGTGAAAGATGTGAAAGGGGGTAAGATTGGAAGGTCAGGTCGGGAGAGAGAACGGCAAAGCGAGGTTGAGCTGTCGCAACCAACGCAACTCATGACTTTCGGTCACACGATAGTTGGAGGCGTCGAGAGAGAGTGGTTGTGAAGAGGAAGAGGCGCTATGCAGCCAGGGCCGTCGGGCATGGGGGAAGGTAGAAAATTCCAATCTCATCCTCCGTCCATGTCTGCCAGTCGCGGCGCCGTTAGCCTTTCGTTAGCACAGAGAAAGGAAACTCCGGAAACGCGCTCTTGTCGAGCACCCGCACTGAAATGCGCAATGCTTGCAGCGTTAGCTCCGGATACTTGGGAATGGTGAAATCGACATTCTCGACAATCGCCACACCGATTTCGATGGCGATTTTGGCATTTAAAATAAAATGTAAAATCAAGTATGGGCTGGAAGCAGATGTTGATCTAATGTCGGCGCTGTGTTTCCAGAGAGTCTCGAAAATTGGAAAGTATCAACTTTACAACTATGCGACGTAGCAATACTAAACGATATCGCAATTTTGTAATGTGCACCTAATAACACGTCCAAAGCAGACCAAATAGATTCAGTATACGCGGCTCTGACAGATACCGCTAATTATCGAAGGTGATTTTTTTTGCAATGCCCTTGTAAAAGTTTTTAGAAGTGCACGTGGACTGCAAACTTCTAAAGCAAATTTGCCTGCCATAAGCGCTCCAATCTAGGTAGACGCTGGCATAATACCCCCCGCCATGCATCGGCTGTATATGGCTGTACTGAGCTGCTGACCAACCGTGTTCAGTCCTGGTGACTGCAATGTCGGTTTTGGTGCAGTTTTACGAGTTTGTTAAGTGCGCGCTTCTATTGGGAAAAATATTCCAAGTAAATATACAAAGCAAGGTCATTCAAAACATTTCAAATATATCGCGCATAAACGTTGCAGTATTAAAATTTCTGGCAACGCTTACTATAATATGTGGTGCACTTGTAAAATCGCCGCGCTGTATGGTATGGTATGGAGAACTTTATTGAGTCCTGAAGGTCAACCCTGGGTTGACGCGGGCCGCTCCCACGTTGGGACTGTCAGGCCGAGCCCTTCAGCCACATCGCGAGCCTTCTGGACTGCCCGTAATTGGTCAGAGAGTGATTCACTTCGTAGCATTTGCTGCCACCATTCTTGTTCCTTGTCACAGTCTGCGAAGACCGCGGGGCACTGCCAAAGCATATGGTCAAGAGTAATGATGCCATTGCACTTATTACAATTGGTTTGAATTTCCCTCTCCGGATAGATCCTGTTAATAAAATATGGACTTGGGTATGTCGTTGTCTGTAGCAAACGTAATGTGACCGCTTGGGCTCTGCAAAGCTTACCGTGTGGCAATGGGTATTCCCGTCTGCTTAAATAATAATGTTTCGTGATTTCATTATATGTTAATAATCGATCCCTGTGTTCCCCATGTGAAGTGTAAGCTGCTCGGTCTTGAAGAGAACGGCTAGAAAGTCCTCGTGCTGCTTCATTTGCCACCTCATTGAGGTTTCTCCGAGTTCCGTCCACCACCCCCATATGTGCAGGAAACCAGCGAATTTCGATCCTCTCATTGTTGACCTTGTCTAGTAACTTGGTTGCTATCCGTGTCACATATCCGTTAGTAAAGTTGCGTATGGCTGTTCTAGAGTCACTTTAAATATGTGTCCACCGATTTTCCCGGATCTGGACCGGCAGCGGATCTACTGTTGAGGTCGTACGGGGCTGTGCGAACTTCGCTTTCTGTGAACTCTTGATCCGTAAGCTCACAGTCTTCCCCTGTATACTCCAACTGGTCTGTACTCTCATTGCTATCCTTAAGTGGTAAATACTTAGCTGCGAGCCGATCAAGAATGGCCTCGTCCGTTGTGTCCTGACTCTCACGATGGACGAGTCGTGCTACTGCTGTCCTCCTACTAGATTTCGTGTCGTTCTCATGAAGCAAATGTCTAAGTAAGTTCCAATTTCCACCTCGTTTAATTCGACCATATATGGTATTACAAAGCTCATCCCATTGTTGTTGCTGTAAATATCTGGAGTGTTCCTCAATCTGCCTATTCAACAATGCTATACGCTTCCTGAGTCTCCTGTTCAGCGGTTGCGTTTTCCATCTTTTTAACATAGATTGTTTGGCTTCAATCAAGTGCGCCAGCCTACTGTCCATGATTTCGATATCCTCCTCAGTAGTAATAGCCTTCGTTGCCGCCTTTACATCTTCCCTGAGCAGAGTGGTCCAAGTTTGGAGTGTTTTCTTTTGTCCTGTCTCTGTCTCAGCTCTGCTTTTCCTTGCTTTCCGAAAAAGATCCCAGTCAATGCAGTTAAAGTGCTTTATCTCATTACTGGGTGTTTCCAATACTATTTGTAATATGTAATGGTCGCTACCCAGATCAATATTGGAATTATTCCAGCCAGCGTTCGCTAAATTTGATACAAAAGTAAGGTCTGGGGTGGAGTCCCTGCACGTAGATGTACCACACCTAGTGGGATAAGCTGGGTCAGTGATGAGGGAGAGATTAAGATCTGTAGCTAGATGCCAGAGTCCATCCCCTTTCTTAGTATTCCAGCGATATCCCCAGGTTTGATGTGGGGCGTTGAAATCTCCTCCAATAATGAGTGGAGCATGCTTAGTAACAGCCATAGTCTTATTAAGAAGTGCCCTGAAACTTTGTTTCATGTCGCTAGGGCTGCTGTAAACATTGAGACAAAAGAGGCTTTGCGGTTTGCCTCTATTCCTTTTCAAAATTATTTCCACAAGTAAGTATTCTAATTTGTTTAGTCCAAGGCGCAAATCATGTTCTATGAATGGTATTTTCTTATCTACGAGCGTGGCTAGCCCCCTACCCGGCTCTTTGCCTCTGCATGTCGCTTTGTATCCGGATAGGCTGATCTCATCCGCCAAGGTTTCCTGCAGCATAATTATTTTTGGTTTATCTGGAGATGTTTTTATCAACTGCATGAGAGCTGCTTTTTTATGATGAAATCCTCGGCAATTCCATTGCCACACGGTAAAGCTCCCCCTGGTAGCCATTGCTTATAGAACCCGCCTTACTGCTACCCGCTAGAGTACGCTTCGTAGAACTCCCCGACGCACCAGGGAGCGATTTGACACTCTCTGCTTCTGAGGGTAGGTATTCGTCGTCCTCGCCTTGCGCTTCTACTTTTGAAAGCCTCTTTTCTGTCGTCACTCTCCATTTCCATAACTTATCAACTTTGAAGGTAGTTTTATCTGTGGCATCCTTAAGTTGTTTAATCGCCTCCTTAATCTCTTCCAAAGCAGAGCACACTGTCGTTTCTAATGGGCTTATGGCCCGCTTCTTTGGAGCTGGTGAATTTTCTTCTTCCTGACTGTTGTCATTATTCACCGGTTTGGCTATTGCTACTTTTGTGGAGCTATTCTGCGAGTTCTTGCGAAGTTCTACAACCTGCTTAGTAAATTCTTCATTTGCCTTTCTCAGATATGTTACTTCTTTGATCAGCTGTTCTATCCTGGCATCATTATCTCCGACCGGCTGCCCCGCACCACTCTCTGCAGCCCTCACAGTACCTTTCACTTTGTCGGCCCAGGCTGTTCCAGATGTCGTCTTGTCGCCAGGCTTCTGCTTTCCTTCTTCAAAGCGCACCTGCACTTCGCGTGATCTGGAGCGGCTTCTGCCCTTCGACGGCGAGCGGCGTCTTGACCGTGTGGGGCTCTTTGAGCGTGAGCGCTCCTTGGCGCCCGTTTGGGCATCCCATTGCCGCTCAGCTGATGTCGCCCTCGATGCAGATCTGTTGCGTTCACGTCGTCGAATTCGCACCACGTATGGAATTTGGTACCGCTCTTGGCAGGTCTTGTCTCCAGTTGGGTGGTCCCCTCCACAGAATTTGCAGTTAGGCACACACGTGTGATTGTCCTCCGGGTTTTGAGTTCCACATCCTCTGCACTGAACCACGTCCGGTGTTGGACATACATCTGATCTATGTCCAATCTTTCCGCAAGCATAGCAGACATCAAACTGCTTCCTATACAGGTAACACCTCACAAAGGTCGACCCATATCTGACATAATTGGGTACCTTGAGCCCATCAAACAAAACAATGACCGAGCCAGTCGATTTAATACGTTTGGCTGCCAATGCCAGTGGGTTAAAGTCATGCACAATGTTCTTCGTTATCGTGGCCTGATTGTCTCTGAGGTCAACTCTCCGAATCACCCCTTTACACGTGGTGTGCGGAGCTGTCTCGTAGGCGTTAACTTCATATTCGGTTTCCACTATAATGATTGACTTGATTCGTACATACCTGGCAGCATGACTGAGATCTGGTGTACTGACCACCACGATGTTTTGCGTGAAGTTAGGGCAAACGACATCCTCTCGGGCTTGTTCTGGACTCAGGCCCAATGCTTCAATAACCGCCACGCCTATCGCTGTGGTGCTAACTTTGCTCAAGTTGAGACCTCCTCGGGGGCGGATGACGATCTTGCTGTGCTCCTGCGGCAATTGGGGCATCCTCGATGCCTTGACAATACGGTTCTTGAACGTAGTGGTTGTAGGTCCCTTGTTCTTGCTGTTGTTGCCTTGCTCTTGCTGGCTCTGCGGCGTTGTTTTCCCATCACCAGAAATCCTTCTGGTGGAGCGAGATTTTCGGCTTGTCACAATTTGCCAGCCTAGATCTTCCTCATTCTCTTCTAATCCGGTGGCGTCTTCGTCTTCCATGCGCGTTTCCGCCATTGCGGCTCGGTGGGGCCGGTAGGCCTACTTGGGCCTTGCTAGCCGCCCACGTTCGATGCACCAAGAAAGGTCATTAAAAGTCCAAAAATGGAAGTCCCACCTTAAAGTATGGTGCCCACCAATTCCTGGTGACTTCACAAATCCAGTGATGTGCTTGAATCCGTGATGGTGGTAAAGACGGCTGCACAAACATTCAAAAACGACGGAGCCGATGTGAGGGACGTCCGCACCTCGGCTTCTTCTTCTTCCAATGGCTATCAATCGCCGCGCTGTGGTTAAAAATAATTGGGCAAAACGAACACGTCTAGATGAAATGCCATGATATGCTGCTCTCCCCCCAAAATGCACGTCATTATTTGATGATTATTGTGGTTTATTGGCGCAAGGGCCAGATGTGGCCAAAGAGCACCAGGACGATGGTAATGACTTGTTAGTGGTACATGAAAAGTGAATTACATGAGCATTAGATGTGGCATGGCTGTAAAGGGGCCAAAAAGAGTCGCTGTAAAGTGCGTAAAATCTATACGTAGTAAGATTATGGCATTGACTAATTATGTGTGCTATGGGCAGGAACAATGCATTGCGAAGAAATGTTACGACTTGCAAGATATTAAAGATGAGAAAATTGGCCAGAAGCTCAAGTGCCTAAACAGAGGCCTTGAGACACAAGGGCCTGGAGGCATGTGCTATAAAAAACTATCACAGCAACATCCTCTGGAGATAGGATGCGCTACGAACTTATTGGGCTAATAACATGTAGCACCACATCATTCAAGAATGCGAGTACTGCTTTTGTGTTAAAAAGCGGTTCTCTACCAAGAAACATAGCGGGATTTTGGGGGACACAATAGCGGTATGCTAGCAGAAAATGTTTCTTTCTTTCTCTTTCGGCTTCCCGACACTCCAGGAGGGCGTGGAGGACGGTGAGCCTCTGGCCACATCTACCACAGGTTGGAGGATCATTACCATTCAATCGAAAATTGTGAGTACCGTACGGGTGTCCTATTCTGAGACGACAGAATAGGATATCAGTTCGCCGTGTTTTCGTTACGGAGGGCCAGTAACCTAACTGTGGCTTAGTCAAATGAAGCTTATTACTTGTTTCTGCGTCCCACAAGCGTTGCCAGTGGCTTCGCAGTTTCTTTCGCAAGAAACGTTTCAAATCTGTTGCAGGAACAGCAGCTGTAGGATTAATCGCGGGTGATGTGACTGATGTGGCCATTTGGTCGGCAAGAACATTGCCCTCGATGCTTCTATGCCCAGGCACCCAGCATATAATGACATGCTGGTTAGTTGCGTATGCTCTACAAAGGACAGAATAGAGCTCAATGAGAACAGGGTTTTTCTGTTTATAGGGTGACTTCAAGGCTTTTACGACGCTTTGAGAGTCCGTAAACATAATAGTTTTTTGAAGTTTTGATTTCCTTATATGCTTTACGGCTGACAATATTGCGTAGGCCTCAGCCGTAAAGATACTTGTTTCTGGTGGAGTACGCCGGATTCCGAGAAGGACAGACCGACGGCTGCATAAGATACTCCGGCATGTGATTTAGAAGCGTCTGTGTAAAATTCTGTGCACGAGTACTTGGACTGTAATTCTAGAAAATGCATTCGGATTTCGACCTCTGAAGCGTGCTTTGTAACCTCTATGTGATGATGTGGATAGTGGCGTGCGGTGGCGAGAAGACCTGCTTCGAATGATGATTGTGTTGTGGCTACAAGAAAAGGATTGGTGATGATGGTAATGGAAGATGACGACACGTGCCACGAACGAAGAAGCGACGAGAGCACGCAGAGCGTGAGAGCGAGCGGCAGCCTCGAACGCAAGCTCGCAATACGGCGGCTCCAGGCTCGGGTACCGGCGACCGGGTGTCCAGCTACCGTGCGGACCTGGTCGGGGATCCAGTTCGTGGTTGGGCTTTCCTGCGCGCCAGCGGCCTGCTGTGATAGCGGCCTGGTGCAGTGCTTCCTGCTTGGACCGGGACGCCTGAGCTACCAGCCTGCTGAGCGAGCCCGAGGACTGGCGACGGGCGTCCTGCTACCGTGCGGACCTGGTCGTGGATCCCACTCGTGGCTCGGCTCTCCTGTGTACCAGCGGCCTGCTGTGATAGCGGCCTGGTGCAGTGCTTCCTGCTGGCCACCGGGGCGCCTGAGCTACCTGTCCGCTGACCGAGCCCGACGTTATAGCGGCTGAGGCGTTACAGGCCAGACGTTACTGGCCAGCTACAGCAGTGGCCTGGTGTTCTACCGGCCTGCTGTTTTCCTCTTGCTTCCGCGTCGCGACAAGGTGCGGCGCGACAGCAGCGACGTAGCCACAACGACGCTCCACCGTCACAACCACCGTCACGGGCACCGCAACGACGATGCACACGGGCGAGTGTTGAAGCATGAGTGATAGGCACGTGCTTTATATGGAAGGACAACTTCCGAACTATAGGCCACGTACATGCATGTGTATGTAAATCGTCTGTATCCCGCCTGTCGTGTCATTATTAAACGGATCCTGGGCCCAACTGGAAACACCGGCAAGTTTGTCGTTGTGTTTCCTCATCACAATCTGGCGAGCCTGCCAGGATCCGCCAGTAACATCCCAAACGCGGAGACCGGCATTCGGGTGTATACATGCAGCACTAGACGTCCGGTATGGATTTAGACAAGTTAGCCGCCACTGCAGCACACTTAGGCTTGTCTTGTGCTGAACTTCGCGAGTGGATTGAAAAAGAACAGGCTAGGCAGAGGGACGAACGAGCAGCTGAGCTAGAGGCAGCCAAAGCAGCAGCAGAATGTCAGCGGTTAGCCGACGAAAGGCAGCGACAAATCTTGCAGCTGAAGCTCAAGCTTCAAGAAGGAGCGCAGAGCGAGATATCCGCCCCAGCCGCGCCCGTATCGTCACCAAAGCTACCCCGCTTCAACCCCCAGAAGTTACTGCCACTGTTCGACGAACGACGTGACGACCTCCACGCGAATCTCCAGAGGTTGGAGCGCGTAGCCACTGGACAGGACGAGGCAGGTTGTAAACTCGCATCCAAGGAAAGAAAGGCAATGGATATTAAACAACTAATCGAGCTAGGCGAGAACATGGGACTAGAGAAAGGGGAGTTGAGAGACTGGGTGGAACATCAGCGGTCATTGGAGTGCGAGAGGCGTGCTGCTGAAAGGGAAATGGAAAAAGCGCGCCATGCAGTGCAGCTTCAAGCTGAGCGAGTGCGTCATGAACAAGAGCTATGCGTCCTCAAATTGCAGATCGCAGCTCGTGAAACGCTCACAAGCGCTAAAACTTTCGGCAGCATGACTCCATCCGATGGTGAAGCTCAAAATGGGGTTATCGCCTTGGCTTCCCCGCCTCCCGCAACCAAGTCTTTAGGTTTGAAAACGGGCCATGAGGTGGCTCAAGGTTGCTTGTCACGTGAGCAAACACTGTATATTTTGCATGGTCATCAAGCTCGCAATGTCGAAAAAACTAATGCAAAAACTGCCCACAAACATAAATCACAAGAGCGGAATTGTGACTCAGCGCCAAAGCAGTCTTCTGATTTTGGTTGTTTGTTGGATTCATGCACTTCAATCGAGGAGGCTGCTCCGCAAACGAAAGTTCATGTGAGCCCCGTCCTCCATGACACAAAACAAGATACAACTTTGTACTCTGGTATAACCAGCGATACAGATTGCCAGCAAAGTCACCCAGACAATCTCTCTCAATCTAGGAGAGTGGACTCATCCGTGAGTTCTAAGGAAATGCCTACTATCCAGTCAATGACCCCAGTGGTACATGATGTAAGCGTGAGCAGCCTATCTCAACAGCTTATGACAAATTCAATATGTGAGGTGAACCGACCGTCCATCAATGAATCGCCTGTAGGTAATAATCAAGCGCGTAGTCACTCACCTTCAAATGTGAACGGAGACGAGCAGACAGATGTTCGGAATCTTCCACTGAATCATGAAAAAGTTGATTCGTGGAATTCAACAGCTGATTTCGATTCTAAGATCCCAACAAGATTAGGGATATCAGACAATCGCTTTGTGCAAGCTTACACCAGGCGCGTAGGAGTGGCTGACCTCACACGACGCAGCACATCTGGTGTTGGTTGGCGTGCGCGGTTACCACATGAAAGACCGATAAGTAGGATTGAGACATCCGCGGTTCGGTTGATCTGGGAGCGGGTAACATAGCTGGGTCTATCTGCACCGGCATGCTCGACTCCGGACTCTGACAAAGCTGTGAATGGTTTTTGCGTGTTTCTTGGACACTTATTTTGTGCCATCATGATTGCCGCGCACACTACTTCAGTTTTTTATTAGAACTTTGGATTGTGGTAGAACTTCCCATTTCTTTCGTGAGAACTTTGGCTTGTGTTCCAAAGTCTCCACGTGTTTTCTGATCATTGTGTAACATGAATTGTTTGAAAACCAAGAAATTTTCTTGAACTATTCGCACGTGCCTGCACTCATGCACCCCTCCTCCTGTGTTGTTTAGAATAGTTGGGGGCAACTATCTTAAGTGGGGGGCCCTTGTGATGATGTGGATAGTGGCGTGCGGTGGCGAGAAGACCTGCTTCGAATGATGATTGTGTTGTGGCTACAAGAAAAGGATTGGTGATGATGGTAATGGAAGATGACCACACGTGCCACGAACGAAGAAGCGAAGAGAGCACGCAGAGCGCGAGAGCGAGCGGCAGCCTCGAACGCAAGCTCGCAAAAGGGCGGCTCCATGCTCGGGTACCGACGACCGGGTGTCCAGCTACCGTGCGGACCTGGTCGGGGATCCAGTTCGTGGCTGGGCTTTCCTGCGCGCCAGCGGCCTGCTGTGATAGCGGCCTTGTGCAGTGCTTCCTGCTTGGACCGGGACGCCTGAGCTACCAGCCTGCTGAGCGAGCCCGAGGACTGGCGACCGGGCGTCCGCTACCGTGCGGACCTGGTCGTGGATCCCGCTCGTGGCTCTGCTCTCCTGTGTACCAGCGGCCTGCAGTGATAGCGGCCTGGTGCAGTGCTTCCTGCTGGCCACCGGGGCGCCTGAGCTACCTGTCCGCTGACCGAGCCCGACGTTATAGCGGGTGATGAGGAAACACAACGACAAACTTGCCGGTGTTTCCAGTTGGGCCCAGGATCCGTTTAATAATGGCACGGCAGGCGGGATACAGACGATTTACATACACATGCATGTACGTGGCCTATAGTTCGGAAGTTGTCCTTCCATATAAAGCACGTGCCTATCACTCATGCTTCAACACTCGCCCGTGTGCATCGTCGTTGCGGTGCCCGTGACGGTGGTTGTGACGGTGGAGCGTCGTTGTGGCTACGTCGCTGCTGTCGCGCCGCACCTTGTCGCGACGCGGAAGCAAGAGGAAAACAGCAGGCCGGTAGAACACCAGGCCACTGCTGTAGCTGGCCAGTAACGCCTGGCCTGTAATGCCTCAGCCGCTATAACGTCGGGATCGGTCAGCGGACAGGTAGCTCAGGCGCCCCGGTGGCCAGCAGGACGCACTGCACCAGGCCGCTATCAAAGCAGGCCACTGGTACACAGGAGAGCAGAGCCACGAGCGGGATCTACGACCAGGTCCGCACGGTAGCAGGATGCCCGGTCGCCAGTCCTCGGGCTCGCTCAGCAGGCTGGTAGCTCAGGCGTCCCGGTCCAAGCAGGAAGCACTGCACCAGGCCGCTATCAAAGCAAGCCGCTGGCGCGCAGGAAAGCCCAGCCACGAACTGGATCCCCGACCAGGTCCGCACGGTAGCTGGACACCCGGTCGCCGGTACCCGAGCCTGGAGCCGCCGTTTTGCGAGCTTGCGTTCGAGGCTGCCGCTCGCTCTCACGCTCTGCGTGCTCTCGTCGCTTCTTCGTTCGTGGCACGTGTCGTCATCTTCCATTACCATCATCACCAATCCTTTTCTTGTAGCCACAACACAATCATCATTCGAAGCAGGTCTTCTTGCCACCGCACGCCACTATCCACATCATCACACTCTACAAATGATATATCACATGCTACTATACCTGCCACTCCTAAGGTGGTAACAACTTGGCTGAAGGCATTAAGCAATGTTCGAGGAGTGGGATATCCATTTCTTCGCTAAGCTCCCTGACACGCATTGAGAAAGGCTGTCTTACAGAGGGACGATTACGAAAAAGTGTAGCACACGTCATATCGTTAACGGTATTAAAACACGGATGCTGATGATTAGAGTGGACTTTAAGAAAATATGTGAGACTGGTGTATGTTCTCTGCAGATGGAGTGATCACTAATTTGATTCGACGTATAAACTTTCAATGGGGCTTGTTCTGAAAGCGCCAGTGGCCAGGCGGATACCTGGATGGTGGACGGGATCCAGCATCTTCAGTGCACTAGTGGCGGCAGAGTGATATACCACGCTACCATAATCCAATCGTGATGAAATGACACTCTTGTAAAGATTCATTAAACACTTCCTGTCACTACCCCAGGATGTGTGAGATAAAATTTTCAGTAAGTTCAATGTTTTTATACATTTCACCTTGAGATATCTTATATGTGGGATGAAAGTAAGTTTAAAATCAAGTATGATGCCTAGGAACTTGTGCTCTTTGTTCACGGGTATTTGTTGTCCATACATTTCGATAGTGAGATCTGGAACAAGCCCTTTCATCCTGGTGTAAAGAACACAAGAACTTTTGTGGGGGTTCACTTTGAATCCGTTTTCGTCTGCCCACTTGGACACCTTGCTCAAGCTCTGCTGTACCTGTCTCTCGCACACTGCGAGGTTACATGACTTGAAGCCTATTTGTATGTCGTCTACGTAGAGGGAATAAAAAATAGCCGGAGGTAATGAGGCACAGAGTGTGTTCATCTTAACGATATAGGGTGGGCAGCTGAGAACACCTCCTTGAGGTACAGCAGTTTCCTGTATAAATGGACGTGACAATGCGTTGCCGATTCTGACACGGAAGGTACGATTAGACAAATAGCTTTCTATTAGGCTTAGTACATTGCCATGGATGCCCATTCGTGACAAGTCTCTCAGGATTCCGTAACGCCATGTTGTGTCGTACGCCTTCTCCATATCGAGGAATACCGATAAGAAAAACTGTTTATGTACAAATGCGTCTGGGATATTTCCTTCAATGCACACAAGGTGATCAGTTGTGGATCGCCCTTCTCTAAAGCCACACTGATAGGGATCAAGCATTTTGTTCAGTTCAAGGAAATGTATGAGTCGTCGATTAACCATTTTTTCAAATAGCTTACATACGCAACTTGTGAGAGCTATGGGACGGTAACTTGCCGCCGAGGTAGGATCTTTACCTTGCTTCAATACAGGGACCACAATCGCTTCTTTCCATGCGGCTGGGAGATATCCGGCAGCCCAAATAGTGTTTAAAAGTGCGAATAGTGTCAGTTGTGTATCAGGGTGTACGTTCTTAATCATGTCATACATGACTCTATCGGGTCCCGGTGCAGAGTTCTTACATGCGATCAAGGCAGCTCTCAACTCGGCAATACTGAAAGGAAGGTTATATGGTTCATTCTGTCGACGTTTGCGTACGAATGGCTTGCATTCTTCTCTCTGTTTATATTTAATAAAGGGTTCGGAATAATGGATTGAGCTGGAAACACGCTCAAAGTGCTCCCCAAGACAGTCTGCCTGGTCCTGCAAGGTATTCCCTTGGTCATTCGCCAGAGGCAACGGGTGGATTTGTTGCCCCTTTAGCTCCCTAAGCCGTTCCACACTTTTGCCTCCTGTGTGTATGAATTTATACCCGATAGAAACCTCACCCAGCTTTCTCTCTTTGCCTGACGTTGTGTCCGCCTTCCCTGCGATTTAATGACTTTAAATTCAATAAGATTTTCTGCATTTGGCGATCCAAGTAATATGCTCCATGCCTTATTCTGTCTCTTTCGCGCCTCTGTGCAGTCTTCGTTCCACCAGGGGACACGTCTTCTAAGTGAACCACCATGTGTTTGTGGGATGCACTTTTCAGCAGCATTAATAATAAAAGCAGTAAAATATGCAACGGCATCGTCGATACTAAAATTGTTTATAAAATCTCGTGGTAAATAAGTTGATTCTTTAAAATGCTCCCAGTGAGAGGATGCTAATTTCCATCGAGGGATATTGGGAGGGTTATCATGCTGCCTTGTTAAGTTTAAAGTTACGGCGAAGTAGTCACTTCCAAAAGGATTCTTAATGACATTCCATTCAAGGTCAGGCAGAAGAGAAGCAGATCCAATTGCTAGATCTATCGATGAGTACGAATCGTGTTGGGCGGTATAGTAGGTCGGCTCTTTCTTATTAAAAAGGCAGGCACCAGAGGTCAGAAGAAAATTTTCAATGAGTCGACCTCTCGAGTCGCATCGCGAGTCTCCCCACGGCGTGTTGTGAGCGTTAAAATCTCCCACGAGAATGTAAGGTTCCGGAAGCTGTTCAATGAGGTTATAAAAGTCTGTTTTTTCAAGGTGATGGTTGGGGGGGAATATAAATGGCACACACAGTTACCCGTCTGTTAAATAGAATGGCCCTAACTGACACCGCCTCAAGGGCCGTCTCAAGGGCCACCTGTCGACAAGCCACTGACTTCTCAGCAACTATTGCTACACCACCGGACGACGCTACAGCGTCGTCTCGGTCGTTACGATAGATGGTATACTGACGAAGAAAGTTTGTGTGTATGGGTTTCAGATGTGTCTCTTGAACACACAGCAATTTTGGGTTGTGTTTGTGTAGGAGTTCTGTAATGTCGTCAAGGTTATGAAGGAGTCGTCTAACATTCCACTGTAATATTTGTGTCTCCATGATGACAAAAGTGTTTGTGCTGTGTGTTTAACAGACTAAGATTAGCTCACGGGGCCCTTTCTAGGCGCCGTGACGCGAATTTTGTCTTTTTTGGAGCGGTCGAGAGAATCCCGCCGCTCCTTAGGCGCTGGCTGCGCCGTCTGAATGGGTGTTATGTCCATTGCCTCGTGTGAGGCGCTGGACATGCGCTCTTGAGAGCGCTGTGTTGGATGTGAAGGCCTCGAACGTCGGACGAGACCTTTGGGGTCACCAACCCGGAGGTTGACGGGCCCCCCTTCGCGGACAACGAAGGGGCGTCAGCTGCTTTCGCCAAAGGGGCTGGTGGCACAGCCGCAGCCACACTGTTTGTGGGCCGAGCCGATGCCGGAGTCTGCTGCGACGCTGCCCCATTGCGCACCGCACCAGCATACCTTGCGGTATGAAAAACAGAAACACGTTTTCTCGCTTCCTGAAACGATGTTTTCTTTGATTTTTAATGTAATAACTTCTTTTTCTTTTTTCCAGGTTTCGCAGGATCGGGAATACGCAGGGTGGTCGCCTTCACAGTTCACACAGTGGGGTGTTCCACAGCAGTTTTCGGAAGTGTGGTCTTTGTCACCACGTTTTGCGCAAGTGAGTTGACCTCGGCAGCTTTGTGAGCCGTGGCCGTACTTCTAGCACTTAAAACATCGGCGAGGGCTGGGAATGTATGGTCTTACACGGATTTTAGTATAGCCTGTCTCGAGTGTTTCTGGTAGCACACTAGAGGCAAATGTAACCCAGCTAGCACAAAAGAGATATAATCATTCTTATTCATGGATATTTCGCTTTGACCGACAAAAATCTAGATTGAAGAAGTCAACATCGAGAAGGATTCAATTGGGATGGAAAAATCTTTTTTTTAAGGCGGATTTTAGAAGACGTTTAAAATCGCTTGTTCTAGCAGCCTACAATTATTGATTTTGTTGTTGTTGTTTTCTTTGTTCTGCTTTTTGGCGGGAAAAACGGACGTTGGTTTTTGTTTTTGCTTCGCCCTGTTAGAAGAGAGTGCAATCAACCCAGGCGCGGGTGTTTGCATTGTGGTGAGTGAGCACTGAAGGGGCAGCCGCTTGCTCTTTATGCTCATAATGAAGTCCACAATAAAGAAGAAAAGTCACGCTGACCTTTCAGACCGTCAGAAGAGGCGTAGAGTTAATGACGAACTGATATCTGCCAGTCCTGTTGCCACGATTACCGTCCAATAAGTATCATGGTAGGTTAATGAAAGTAGTAACCATGCTTCTAGTGAAGTATCCTCGCCACATGAGGATGCTCAATACAAGGACAGTTTTCACGAAAGTGACCTTGCCTTGAAAGGAGAAAATGTAGAAGCACATAGGCTAGACATTTCTAGAGAATATTTTGTTCCACAAAACGACCCTCCTATGAGCGCGGGCATCGAAAATGGAGGTTCTTTGGACTATGCATGATCATCTGCAGAAAATCAGGCAAGTCTTTGTCCACGAAAATGTGTGAAATTTCAAGGATGGCTTGCATCATGGGTTACAAGTCACCGAATTCCGCTTGTCGCCGAACTTCTCCGGAAACTAAGCACCACTTTCGACGTTGATTTTGTCATCGACGCGAGGACATTGTTGAACAGTCCTCGATACACTTCAACGCGATTTGTCCCTCCTGGCGAATATTGCCATTTTTCTTTGAAGGAAAATTTAGAACGCATGATTGCTGTGTTCCTGAGTGGCTGTCGAGGGTAGATCCCTTGACAACGCTCACAGAATTTTAAATGACAATGTCAGCCAAGTTGGACTGACGGTTCAAACTGTAAAATGTTTTGATATTGTAATTGTCGCAGTTTTCGTTTTGTCTGTTTGGTTAACCTGTTTTACTTTGACCGAAAGGAAGAAAAAGACACCGTAGTCTAGTTGCTAGAGAACTGGCTGCTGTGCCCCACGGCAGAGGTTCGATTCCATTATAGGTTGCACATCACTTTTTTGTATTATAAAGCGAGTTAGGAACCTACCGCAAAGTGCCAAGAACGAGGCATTAAACAGTTCGACTTTTGTTATTTCAAATTATCTTTGTAAGGTGGCGCTAGCATTATGGTAGCAGCCGCATTCTGTATTTTCTTAGTTAAATTAGCTAGCATTTCTGTGCTTCAGGTACCGAGTACGAAGCCACACTGAGTATTTTTCTGCATTGCAGCAGTGTGTGTCGCAAGAGGATGCAGCGCCGCGACGTATCATAGCGGCTACTTGACAAAGCGAGGAGTGGCGCGACAGCTCATCGGCGTCATCGCTTGCGCCGACGCAGTCTGAGCAGCCGAGCGGACTGCGCTCTCCGCGCAGCTTCCCTCCAGATTGCGTAACTTTTGAACCCTCCGTTACATTCACCGTTATTTTTATCAGGACCAGCCGTTAAGTTCCTGACGCGTATTCGTTCATGAACTGCGGAGCGCCAGACTGCCTTCCACATCGTCTTTGCTCACGTAAGTAGTCACTGCCACTTTGACACCTGTCGTGTTTAATTATTTACGGTTTTCAGGCGGGAGATTTAGGTGGAAGTTTTAGGCGGTAATGAAGTTTTGCAATGAAAGCGCCTTGATTTTAACTGGAATCTCCAATATTGTTTAAGAGGCATGTTTACGTCTGCGTACGTTTCTTTTATTGTGTGCGTATTCAGGTTTGCCAAAGCTGTCTAAAATTACCTCTGTGACGTTTCGTTGACCATTGATCGTTAGGATGACGATGACATTCCCGTTTGGCGCAGAATGATCAGACCTGCTACGATCTTCGTGTAGCCACAGCATTCTTCCGTCAACGCTCTTGTGCGAGATCACTCGTGTGTTTTTCCGAGCGTGAAAGATGCCCGCGAATACACGCAAAACTGCCGAACGACTGGCCGCTCGAGGCAGTTTGCGTGTATTGGCAGGCATCTTTCACACTTGTAAAAACACTTTATGTAGCTCATATTGAGAAACAGAAAGCGGTATCAGGGGTTTTTCATGTTGCTTTACAATCTTCTCATTGACACTTTTCATCTAACTATAGTAATTGAGAAGTTAATTAATTAATTAGAACTAATTATCTAACTAGGCAGAATGCAAAAAATAATATGAGTATCTCGAACATTACCTTGGTTCTGTCCTGGTACGTGGCAATTGGATATTTTTAAAGTTTGGCTAAAGTTAAATGAAACACCCTGTATGTAGTGCACTGTTGCCTTGTTTTTTGTAACATAATCCGACAGTGTAGCTATTTACAGCATCTTTTTTTAGGATACCTAACATTTTTTGGCTTCAGTCATGCAACAAATAAATTTTGAGGTCGCACTGGCGTTTTCTTTTTGCAAGTCTGTTCAGTAACAAAAATCTGTTAAAAAAAGAAAAATTCCAATATACAGTTGTAATAGGCACTACTGTTACATTATAAACATAGATACTCCGAGTTTATCAGCATAACAATAAAGAGTTTTTTTTTTTGTAACTTAGTATGCAGGCACATACCTACGTGCAAGAGAGAAGGCGCGTGAGGGGGAAGACACCGATCATGTACCCTCTACAGGTGCCGAAAGGGGCAGACGAAAACGCCGCCGCCCAAAGGCCCACCACGAAACTCCTGAACTCCAAGAACCCAGGTAACTGTTATTTCATATTAAAGTCGTACGAATTAAATTTTCAGCGTGACACATATACAGTCGTTTCTCGATAATTCGAACTCGAAGGAGCCCGAAAGTTTGTTCGAATTAAAGGAAGGACTTATTTCTGAAGTATTCGTGCACCACAGCACGACGTACGAATGGAGTCGTTATATATCACGGCGCCCAAACAGATGGCGAGTAGGGGCCACAAGACTGCCCACGTCGGCCAACGCTCGCAGAAAACGATGCTGTAGGGAGCGGGCGGCGCCAGCACGGCGGCGCCGGGCGCGCGCGGACACGTCGAAGGTGAGGGAGGAGGGCGTCAGGGAAGCGGATTTGTCTTCAGCAGAGGTGACCCCGTCGCTTCGGTGGCTCCCCTCACTCTCCCTCTCAACTCCCTCGTAGCTCCCCCACCTTCGACGGTCTCCGCCGCCGTCCCGGCGCCAGCTTAACCCTCTCCCTTTCTTTTCCTGCCATTGAAGCGAGCGTTGGCCGGTTGTGAGCAGTTTCGTTGGCCGGACTGGGCCTCCGTCGTTGCTTCCCTCTGCGTCGCAACCGCAGCGTTGAGACATCGACTTGAACACGCGTGTTACGGCGCGACGACGTAACGGCGACCTTGCCATTTGAGAAAAATTTACGCCGCGGTTCTTTTTCTTTTATTGCGATAGAAATTATATGGGCACTCCAAGCGCATTTTTGCCGCCGTCGCCGTGATATTCCGTATAAAGTGCAACGGCGATGAAATCGTCGCCGCGCGCCATGTGTGGGTTTTAGTGTGTGGGCTCATTTCGGTGTAAGCAAGAAATTGCATATGCAAGCACTCTAGATCATAATTGATTTATAAACTGCACGAGCTTAACCTTTAACCCATTGCGTAACTATAAATGTCACCAAGGTCAAAGTTAGTGAAACTGGGTGGAAAATTACGGCTTATGTTCCCACCTTGTGTGTGGATAACTCATTGTTTTTGTAAAAAAATTCTTTACAAGTGCTTGGCAATGTTATTGTGTGGAGGTTTTCAAACAGGCAAGTCATAGGCGTGCAACATTTTAATGGTTTAATTACAAGCAACTGAAGTTCTTACTTTATATGCTTGAAGCAGCCGTGCTGCAAATAGTCGCTGTTACTCAAGGTTGCACTCGTCTGCTGTCTTTTATTTCTTAAGGAATCGCAATATATTTGCTCAATTTGAAGTATGCGATGTGTTTGATAGACTGGTGTTTAAGTATATGCTCAAGCCTGCGCCATTTCTGAATTGGCTATGTGATCTGTGGCAAATAAAATTGGGGTGGTCTAACAATGCTGTCACACTGAAGCTGTGCCTTTGCAGAGCCGCACTTACCACTTTTCTCGTACAACATTATCAGAAATGCATTATCTATTCCTTTCTTTGAATGCTAATTGGCACCTACTTCGCACATGTTTAGGAGGCTGCTGTCATCTACCAGTCGCCAACTAGTCAATACAACAGCCTCCTGAAAGCTAGCAAAATAGCCGACACTTAACACTGGTTGGCGATTGTACATGCAACACCTTCAGTTAGACGTAAAGTATGTCTTCAAGGCAACAGAAGGGAATTTCACTTATGATCGGTTAATGTTATAACCATGTTAATAAAGGTGGAATGCTCGAAAACTGTGTGCTTGGACCAATATATTGTAGTGCTGCCCATTGCCAAGATATATTGCAGTGCTTATTGCCAATGCATTGAAAAACTGCCTAATGTTTACACATGCCTAATGTTTACACATGCCTAATGTTTTTGCAGTAAGACCTGCTGAATTAAGGAGCTACAGCCCAGCAGCCTGTTCGAAACCAGGTTTTAAAGGTCGATACCTGTAATGGACGTTACTCGGAGGCACTCATATTTAATGTTGATTGTTAGCTTGTCTAATCGTGTTTACTTTTTGCAATAAAAAATGTTATTGCTGCATGTGTTTCGTGTATTGCACAAGCGCAAACCTGCATGCCGCCGGCCGGCGAAACGCCGCAGGGGCATGGGGAGAGGGAAGGAAAGGGAGACGAGGGGGGCGCTAGAGGGGAGGGTGGAAGAAAACGGATATCAAAATCCCGATTGTAGCAGGATTCAATCTGTATTTTTTAAATGCTTCTAATGGTCTTAGAAAATCCCAAATCAAGACAGGATTTTTCGAAACTACTTTAAGCAGGATTCTAGAACTTCTTGCAATAGTCATATCCGCCGGACATTAGCAACGATATACGACCGTTTATCACCTTCAAAACGGACTGGACGGATTTTTTAGTGCGTCTTTCAGACGTTCATTTAGTCTTGGCGAATCGGTATGGAAGCAGTTTTCTAACGCTTTTCTGCTAGCTGGGAATGATCAGATGTTTAGTGGGAATTTCTTTGTTGTCTCGCCTGATTTTTATTCTTTTTACCTCAATGACGTTTTGATCTTGCCAACCTTCCAGCAGTTCTGCTTCAGTTAGTTCTAAGAGGTCGGAATCAGAAATCACGCCTCGGACTGTGTTTAGGGAACGATGTGGGGTCACTGTTATTGGGATGTCTGCAGATGTTGTGAGATTTGCGAGCTTTTCATGTTGCAGCTTGTCACGAACCTCAAGGAGGAGGTCGCCGCTTGCCATCTTGCTAGCTTTATAGCCTGGTCCAATGGTGTCCGTTAGGGATTTCGAGACGAGGAAAGGTGAAATAACTCTTTCTAGTTTTTTCAGGTTCATCGCTGTGGATTACGTGGTAGCGTGGAAACGATTCTTTGCGTGGGGCGAAAAAGTTGAGCGAGACTTCGATGCGTACGCGCTTTGAGGCGTTACGGTCAGTAAGCAAAGGGAAAGATGCTCTATGCATGCTTGATGAAGTTGTTTCGGCAGCAATGGCAGCCACTCACCACGGAGCCCAACAAGGGGACGCTACAAGTTTGACAGAGCAATAACTTGCACACGCCAGCCGCGCATCGCTGCTATAACCCAATGCGCCATACCAAAGGTTGGATATAGAGCACCAGGTTAACCCAAGCCGCCTAGAAGAGACAGAAAAAAATGTCGCAGTTTCGCCCCAAAGGCGATGCATCAATTGCGATAGCAAATTAGTAGAGGGCTATTCGGAGTAGGGATAGTAGTTTTATCGGCTGCATAAACTTGGACACATTCGCTTACTAACTGAATTAACAAGCGTGGTGTCAGCGCGCACAAGCAAACATGAATAGATCACACTGAATGACCGCAGACAATGACTGTCAAAACGCTGGTAGCAAGTGCAGCCGCCGCAGCGGGCGAAGGTTCGTGTGGTCTATCGCTTCAACGGAAACGGAGCGGCGAATACAAAGCGCATACAAAGGTCAGAGCCGTGTGGAGATAAGAGACGGTGTGGGCGACCACCACAGCCGGGTACAAACATAGGTGTTGGCAGAGTAGAAGCTGCCCCCCCCCCCCCGGTATCCCGTGCTGCCTTCCCGCTTTCTTGCTTTCGCATAGGAGATTGTGTGGCCAGTTCCCCTTGCGCCCGGTTGCAAGATAGGCATTTGGTGCCACAGCACAGCATCGCCCCGCCTCCCTCTCTCCCATAACCCCACGGCCTTTCGCGCAACGGTTGTGTTTGCTTTCCGCCGTGCGTTCACTCTCCGTGATAGCGCGCGGGGGAATACGGCGCGCGGCGACGATTTTATCGCCCTTGGACTTTATACGGAACCTTACGGCGACGACGACGGCGACGCGGACGGCAGAAATCCGGTTGAAGTGTCCATATATTTGGTATCGCAATAATAATATCTCGAAAGTGCTGTCATCCTGGAAATTCAGTTCAAGTGGAAGCGTCTTGAAGGCTCAACGGCTACAATTCTTAAATTGCAATATATGCCGCAAAGCAATTAACTAAGACGTTCGTTAGTCATTTCTCGTTAATTAGTTGAATGTGTATTTTGATTTCTCATGCTACTGATGTCCGCCTCTTCGAATAACCCAGCTCAACGATAAGAATTATGCTACCTGCCATAGGCGATTTTTAGAAATTCTGTAAAGCTTAATTTTGAACACCTGGTATAGTTGTATCCGGGGTAACAGAACTCGCAAATACCATAAGTCCATCATCAATTATTCGCCTGATCTGACGGTCTCAAAGGTCAGCATCTTTCCTTCTTTGCTGCTGAGTTCAATACCAACAGAAGGAGCTAGCCACCGCCTCTTCGGCGCACATTCCCCACAATGCAAACACCCGCGCCTTGGTCATGTGCGTTCTTCTTCTATCCACGCGAAGTAAAAATAAAAACTTATAATCGTCAATTCCCGCCAAAAAGGAAAACAAAAGAAAACAGCCAAGAAACAAGCTCTAACTATAGACTGCCACGAACTGGCGATTTTAATCGTCTTCTCAAATCCGAATTATAGCAAGATTTTGCCAGCTTGATTGAATTCGTCTCTATGTTGTCAATCTCGAATTTCTACAGTCAAGACGAAATATCCACGAATAAAAAAAAGATTGCATCTCTTTTGTGCTAGCTGGTTAGTGTCTGCGGGAGCTGCGATTGGGGTGGTTCCGCCAGCAAGGGAATTATGGGAAGTACATGGATTTGCCTAAACGTCATCATTTTGGCTTCAAACAGCTTCGCGACCTTGCCAACTCGTCATTTTCAACAAAGTACTGCGTAATAAATCATTCAAATAAACATAAATAAAATTGTAGGGATGGCAATATTCGAAGACAATACCTCTAGCCCAGAAGCTCGATATTAAAACGATTGGGCAACAGACGCATGTATCGACAAGCGACATAAAAAATTTGAGGACGCTGAAACTTTGCATTAAGGGTGGAACGCGATAGCATTCAAAGATCCCAGACAGCTTCAAAGATCCCAGACAGCTTCTCACGCGTCCCGGCAACTGCAGCTTATGTAACCGTAATGTTTACCGCGAAACGCTGGCGGCGAACGCTATGCACGAAGGCGAGTTTTCTGGTAGAAACACGGCCTCTTGCGTTTGCCGATCATTTATAATTGTTTCGTACTTTTAATATTTATTCTGAGAAGACTTAACATAAAAGACACGCGCTCTCGGTGTTTTGTTTGTGATTTGTCTGTGGGCTGTCATTCTCAAAATTCAGAGGAATAACTTTATAAAGAATGTAAGGCAAGGTATGGGCCACTTTAGTAATAGAAGATTAGTACCATATAGAATATATAACACCAATTCCGCTCACAGGATGCCAACGCCGGCAATGACGCTGACACCGGATTTTGTGCGACATGGGGCCCTAAACGTTGTCCGTTTGAAACTCCATCACGCTTCTCGGCAACTGCAGCATATGCAACCGTAATGTTTACCGGAAAACGCTGGCGGCGAAGGAAATGCACGAAGGCGAGCTTCCTGGTAGAAACATGGCCACTTACGTGGCCCGATCCCGCAGGTTGTGCACTGCCGCGCCAAAAAAATTACAAGATTGCCAGGTTTCTTTTATTATTTCGCGCTTTTAATATTTCTGTCTGAGAAGGTCCAGGGAAAACATGGGGAATGCGGGAGATGGAAATTAAAGACGATGAGTAAAACGAGAACTGAGAAGATAGAACATAAAAGACAAGCGCTGTCGATGTTTTGCTCCATGGCATTTGTTTGTGGGCTGTCATTCTCAAAATTCCGAGAAATAGCTTTTCAAGAATGTAAGACAAGGTATGGCCAACTTTAGTGATCGAATGGTGTGGCAATAAAACCCGCATATATCGTATGTCATATAGCAAGGCGTGGTACATCATCATCATCATCATCATTATCAGCCTATATTTGTGTCCACTGCAGACGTGGTTTATACATATTATGGCGTCTCTGTTGGCACGACGTTTATTCGGCCCGAGTACTCGGCAGCGAACCAGCAAAAGCACACACCCGATGATGATGATCACACATAACTGAAGATGAATTTCGCGCAACGTAGGATGATGATGATAATATACAGATGAAGAAGACGTGCGTAATAAACGCCCACACTAATTTCCCCCCCACGTGGAAGCGGCCATCCTGGCCGCAAGTCAAGGCGACGAAGACCGCCGCGTGAACGGTTTCATGCGGGAGACATGAACGACCTCGGTGCTGCGACAACGGCGGTCTGTGGCGGCGACAACAGGAGTCACGCGATAATTGACGGGTGATGTCTGCTCCAGGACGATGTAGGGCCCGATGAAACGCGGCTGGAACTTGTCGCACAAACCAGGCGTGCGAAGGGGCGTCAATAGAAGTATTTCGTCACCAGGTCGGAAGGACACAACGCGATGGAGGGTGTCATAAATGATCTTCCGGTCGTGTTGCCTGGCCGCCGTGTTGACGCGAGCACGCTGGCGACACTGGGCGAGTCGTGAAAGGAATTCTTCGCTAGACGATGCAGATGGATTGACAGGAGCGTCGAAGAAAGAAACGTCTAGAAGGGAATATACCTAAATACCTAAGTACAATATACCTAAATATATACGACAATTTTCGCTCACGAACTCCGCGGACGCCGACACCGGACTTTCTGCGACACGGGGTTCCAAATGCTACCGCGTTAAAACGCCCTTATAAAAGGCCCTGAGACGCGTGGCGCGTTTCGATTTGGCCACCTGAACAAGCTGTACCGTTGCAATTAGTAACGATTGTGCGTGTTCGCGGCGTGTTCTGCACTTAGAAATGAAGGCGTCTAAAGCGTAATAAACGAAGCCATATGAACGCCTCAATCCACAATCACGAAGGTCAGACAAATCCATGTACTTCCCCTCATTCCTATGGTGGCTCAACGGCTGAGGTACCAAAGTTTCCTCTAGTAAATATTTCGGGGAAACTCTATGCATCTGGATGGATGGATGGATGCTACGAGCGTCCTTTTTAAGACGGGGTGGTGGGTGGCCACCCCGTCTCAAATTATTTATTATTTGCTAATGCCCTACCTTTATTTTTCAGAAAACACACAAATACAAACAATTCCAAGCGTCAAACTTCTCGAACCATTACTGGAAACTGTTTCTGTACTTCTCCGTTGTTTCGTCATTTACCGCTGTATTTGAACACATGCAATGCTAAAGTGAAATCCTTATACTCTAACAGACGCAACATTGCGTACAATTATATATTTTAATCCTGAATACATTAGCCTGAAGGAAGTTCAGAGGAAATGTCATGGGGGCGACATTTACAAGTTCTCCAAGGCATGGTAATTTGGTTCAGCGTAAAACCGCGCACATAATGAAGCGCCCGAGTTAGCGCGACAGCTACAGAGGATTTACACGTATCAGATTCACACAGGGGTCCTATGACTTATAAGAAAGAAGACACCGTGTTTTTGCGTAGATGGCTTCTAAAGATGGTACACGTACGTTATAGTCGCCAATCCAGCGCAGGCGCGCATGGTCCATTACTATTGCTACCGCTCGTGTCGTGCCAGTTACAGGCCTGTCACGCGGTCAATGATCCAGCCAAACTTGTTGCTTGGTTTTTCGCTGCTAAGCACGAGGTCGCGGGATCAAATGCCGGCCACGGCGGCCGCATTTAGATGGGGGCGAAATGCAAAAACATCCACGTACTTCGTTCGATTTAGGTGCACATTAAAGAACCCCTGGTGCTCAAAATTAATTCGGAGTCCCCTACTACGGCGTGCCTCATAATCAGATCGTGGTTTTGGCGCGTAAAACCTCATAATTCTTTAAACTTGTTGCTGAAGACAGCATTCTGTAGTTACCTTGAAACAAACGAAGATGTACTTTGGCTTGTGTGTGGCAGATGTCAATAATAATTAAAGAAAAATTCTGAGGTGTGACGTACCAAAATCACGATCTCATAATGAGGCATGATGTAGTGGGACACTCCGGGTTACTTTTGACCACCTGGGGCTCTTTAACGTACTCCCTGTGCACGTTACGCAAGCGCTTTTGCAGTCACCCGCAAATGGCATGCGAACCCCGTGGTCGTGACTTAGGAACCCGCGACGTCGAGCTCAGCAGCACAACGCCACAGCACCTGGGCTGGGCTACCGCGAAAAAAAAAGTTCTACAAGTGGTTCAGCTTTAAATGAATTTACAAGAGCTTCGATAAAGATTTGCAGCACAACAAACTCTGCAACTTAGGCGTAGAGCTTGCGAACAGGATGAAAGTCCATGAGTCGCACCTGGGCGAGGGGTGGGCAGCAAAATGATCGGCAAATTACACGCACAAAGTAAACGTCTCGGAGATCCCTCTTAGGACTTGTTCGTTTAACTTCAGCAGTAGCACGGGCGATACGGCGGTACGTGGTTTTTGTGGTAACGAGAAGCACGTTCGCAAGTGCAGTTTTAGTGGTTTCATTAAAAAAGTAATTAATGATTCTGGTTTAATGTTTAGTAATAGTGTTTGCCAGCAGTGACAAGCAAATGGCGTGAACACATGTGTGTACTTGATTAACGTGGCGAGTTGGGCGTGTTGGTACATTATTACTCGTCTGTGTCGTTTCCTTGTGTCATCCTTATGTTTTACTGCGGTGGAGTTCTTGTAACATGCGTGCACATTATTGGACGAGAAGCGCACAATGAGCTTCGGCTTAGCTATAGGTAATGCAGTTATTACTGCATTACTCAGTGAATTTACCGCTCGTGAAGACAGACGCAGCTGTAGCAACATTACACAAAAATTTTGTAACGTTGGCGCACATGAGTTCTGATACTACAGGTTAGGGGGCAGAGGTCGTTCTTGAGTTGCCTTTTTGAATACTCTTCTAAACCTTCTGGTGTTAGTGAGGGAACATTTTGTTGTGAACCGGTGTACTGAATCACTGGGGCTGCCGTACCCATATGCCTTATGTTCAGTTCAGAATTCAATTGAAAACAAGGATCGTAAACCATTTGTTGCAGAACTGCCTCTTTTTATTTTTCTCAGTGAATCAAGCTCCAGCATTTTCACATCCTGTGCGTAAGCCTGGTTTGTATTTCCTGCCAAGATGCTATTAGAGGAAATCGTAGTGCGAACCAAATATTGTTATGCTGGGGCTCAACTTGAAAATGTTTGTCTTCAATTTGCTTTGCCTAAACTTTTGGACTGAGCACTCTTATACTTTTCCATTATACCCGCTTTTCATTGTATATTTCTTTCATGATGTGTAACTAGCGTCCAAACATAGGTCGAAATGGAATTTGTTTCCATATTCAGGCTCCTATTTTCTAGAACCGGTGCTGAAAACAATTTAAGCTTATGTACACAATATGTAGAGTTATCAAAAACTTACTTCCGGTTTTCTTGCAGCACCATTCTTTAAATAATTTCGTCAAGGTGATATTTAAGTGGTCATCTATACGCCTTGTTAGAAAAAGAATATTGTTTTAAATTATCTTTGGACGAAGAAAAAATTTCCGATTATTACACACATGACAGTGGTGGAACAATACGTGAATCACTAGGTTTTGGCAACGTTTCTTCTCACACCTGTTTTATCACCGCTGTGGTAAATCGAAATGTCCTGCATATATGTTCAACTCCGTTTACGTTGAAAACAACTTGCGCGAAGGGAGCTCACGATACGCTTATAATAACCTATTTTAAAAAATTACGATGGTCGAGATTTGGATCATTCCACGCCAACTAATTGAGCCAAACGCCCCGTTTGGCGCAATTTGGATGGAGCGACCCAAATGGACGGGGAACAAGCTGGCCGGCAGCGCAAGATCGGGAGCGCGGTTCCCGATACAATCGGAAAGCATGCACTTTGTGCCCCTCAAACCATTGTCGTTGTGGTCCCAAGATATAATCTAAACATTTGCCATCCAAAAATGAAGACAATGAATAAAATACAGTTCCATTGTCCAAGCGCCACTTACTCATGAGAATATAGACAAATACCTATCGGCGGAGGCCTCGTCCCTGAGTCCTGATGGCACTGAACCTTCCGCATCAAATGTCGAACGCGAGGGTGGTAACAGTTCTGAGACCAGTTCAGAAAACATTGAGAACACACATTTGGACGCTCGACCGTGTGAACATCGTTCTTCTCCATACTCCCCGAGAACTACCATCCTCCATAAACTAAAGGGTAAAAATAGTCAAAATCATAACCTATGAAAGACGGTTTCCTAAAGGATAGCATTCTAGTTGGCATATCGTCCATATAGGGACCTTGAACAACCCCAGCAATTCCGGACATCGCCTTTAGTTCACAGCTTTTACACCACGTGGCGTACGGACCTTTAAGATTCGAAATTCGCGCGATGACGCACGAAGTGTACTGGACGATAACAGAATACACGTTGTAACAATAAAATAAAAATAAAAATAAGGACCACGCCAACAGCTTTCACCGTCGAGCATGGACGAGCGCGAATCAGGAATAACTGATCTGATAACCACCGCGCGTATAAGACGAGCGGCCAGCTAGTCTACTGTGAATCAGCAGTTTTGCTGCTATTGATAGTCGATTAGAGGCTCAGCCCCGCTTCGAGAAAGCGGGTGCAGAATCTTGAAAGAGCGGCCTCCGCCCCCCCCCCCCCCCCCCCCCCCGTTCCGTCCATCTTTTCCTCGTCCATCTTTGTGTCCGATCGAATAAAAAAAAAAGCAAAAATGCCCTTTTGTCGCTTCATTTCTCGAAAGCTGATTCTGAAATAATAATGTAAGCTTGCTAAATGGTCGCGATGGGCGCATGTTTCAGGATATGCATTCGCATGATTGACACCCTTAATCTCGGTTGGCCTCAGTTTACGAGTCCATTTGCGCATTTGCGTGCAGGTGCCTTATCGAGTTATGTTCACTGCCACGGAATTTCTGTTTTTCGAAGGCGAAAGCCTTAGGTGCATGGCTATATTTTCGGTGCCATTGGCAGTGACCTTGGCGAAACCGCGCCATAAAGAAAATGGCCGACACCGCAAAGAGTAAAATCACGTCAACAAAAGCTCGGATTGACGTCAGTTTTCTCAGGGAGGTTCCTGTGAACAAAGTAAATTAGTAGCTCTGTAAAGAAGATTTGCTACATTTCAGCCGAACACGTTTTCTAAGTTCTTGGTAAGCGACGGGTGTAAATGCAGAAAATCATCTGTAACTGGTCAGTGTTCGAAGACCTGCTTCACTGCACAGTGGCATAGCCAGAAATTTTGTTCGGAGAGGGGGGCTCACGTTGCAGCGCGGCCTCCTCCCGATAGAATTTGTCGAGGGATCAAATACATGAATAATAACTGCATTTCCATTGCCAATGTCATTGTATATTAGAGGCTGCAAAGAAACTACCGAACGCTACCCACTGTTAAGTAAACTATGTATTTTTTCATAAAAGAATATATTCGTATGTCCCAAAAATTGTGGCAGAAATAACTGATATCAATGCTTCCGCGTTTTTTTTGTCTATTTAATAAGTAATGAAATTATCACACGAACTTTAGAACATCAGAATATCATAGAATTCCAAACCAGCAAAGCAGTGCATACAGCTGGTGCGAAAAACGTAAGGGCCATGAAAAGAACAAGTTGGGCACAAATATTTTGATAAATCTTTGTCATTAAAGAACCTTGTTTACTTTTTTGTATAGTCGCGAGCAGAAGTTTGGAGACCATGGCATCAGCAAAAATTTTAAACATATTCAAGCGCAGCTGCACGGCCCCGAATTGACTTAATACGTTGTATTGGTCCATCACGCGCACGTAGGCTTGCGCTCTTGATTTCAGCCGGAATGCCCAGGCTGCGAAGGAAAAAAAATAAAATCGTGGCAGCAGAGAGGCTCGGCCTTTCTGTACCGACGTGGGAGCGGGTCGCTACGTGCTGACGCGCGTTCTGAGGGAACGTAATAAAGCTTTATCATACCATCCTACCATACCTTTGGTCCACAAACTTTTGCTCGTGACTGTACATAAGCAATGGCCAGGGAAAACCCTGAATGGCGCTGTCCTTCGTTGCAATAGATTGCGCATGAGCAGTTGTTACCGGTCGTGTATTGTAATTACACCGATAATATAGTCGCAGCAGTGAGCACATATAAGAAGCAGGAGTTCTGCAAGATGTAGATTAGAATTGCGAAAATAGAATGGAATATACAAGTGCGAAGATACAAGTTGATAAGGGGCACAAAAGTGTCACTGGTAACAAAATGCACTGCTTGTATACACAAAGCCTCGCAACAAGATGTTTAAATATATGTACAAGTATCCAAAAAATCCACGTATTTAAGTAAACGTCACTGTATGTAATGCGTCAAACAAGACAAATAGACATGTAGCGCAGTCACACATAGTAGTAGCTTTACGCATAGAAAGACAGACGATCCCGGCAAGAACAAAACTATGATAGCAGAAATCGTGATATGTTCCACAAGGACCACCTGTTGGGCTAGTTGGTCTAACATAGTTACTTTCAGTTTGGCAGAACAGTTTGGTTCTCCTAGAAGCTGACAAGGAAGGTGGATTTGTTGTGATGCCGAAAGCCATGTTCAACGAAAAAACCCAAGCGGCAGTGGACAAGAACTTTTTGGCTGTTTAAAAAAAGTGCAGTGAGGGTTAAGACTAAGTTCATCAAATTTTATAAGGACTTGGAATTGAATGTTCTTGCTAGTTCTGTTAGAAATAGTAAGGGGAACAGTCTGAATGTTTTCTTTTCTGCAAAAACACATAAGGCAGATGTCCCTTTCAGAACCATTGTGAGCGAAGGGGGGGCTTGGCAAAAGAAGGTTAGTCAGTTTTTACTGAAGAGCCTTAAGTAACTCACGGTTGTTGATCCTTTCCGCGTGAGGAAATCTGAAGAAGTCGCTGAATATGTGAAACACAACGAGAGTATAGATTATGGCTTGTCTGTGGACGTTGAGGACTTGTTTTATTCAGTACCTCAAGATGAGCTTTTAGTTGCTGTTAGGAAGTGCATTGAACAGAGTGGCGAATGCGATTTCCAAAACTCCGCTTGCTTGTCGATTCATAATTTAACGCTTTTAGAATTTTAGCTTAGTGTAACATTTATTGCTTTTAACGAGCAGCATTTTCTGCAACGCAGAGGAATGTGTATTGGGTCTTGCGTGGCTCCGATTCTATGCGACATAATTTTAGCTGATATTGACAGTGCGCTTGATTTGACTTTTAATGGAGGGAAGGTATTCAAAGTGCTTCGGTACGTCGATGACTTTTTAATTCTTTTAAAGAAAGAGGACGGTTTCACTGCCCTTGGGAGTATTTTAGATGTTTTTATTCAAGCGGGGCAGGGTTTGAGTTTCACTCATGAATTTCTTGGAACTGAGGGGTCACAATTCCTGGATCTCAAGCTAAAATTTAGTGTAGGCCATGTTTGCTGAGAGTACCTCCCACGGGTTAAGAAGTGTCTCCTGCCTTTTGACTCTGCCCACTCTAAAATAGTAAAAAGGGGCATCGCATTACAATGTCTGGATGCTGCGCTCCGTAAGTCATGCCCGCATTCAATGCAGCAAAGCTTTCCCAATCAGATTGGTCGCCTTTTAGCAGCGGGATTCCCTGAGTTGCTTGTTGTTCCGGTGGCCGAGTCTATCCTGCAGAGGGTAAAGAAGAGAGCTGGAGCGGAAAGGGCTGCGACCCAGCGATGGATGGCGACACCCGTAGCCATGCCTTATATGCATCAGGTCTCGCACAACCTGAAGAAGGTCGCGAACAGGCATCGTATTCATGTGGTCTTCACGGCTCCTAATAAGCTATCCAGGCTCTGTTCTCGAATTTGCGGTGACAGGAAAGATGGTTGCCAAACAAGCCAAGATAGCCGCTTCATGGGGTGTGCGACAGGAGTGGCATACTCCGTCCCCTTGTTGTGCGGGAAGGTGTGCATCGGCCAAACCGAACGGTGCATAAACGACCGGCTCAGGGAGCATGCGCTAAAAGTTAAGAAAAAAAGGACAAGTATGCACATTTCGTTGCCCACATCATTACGTGTGGTTTTACGTGTGGTTAGGCACGATTTTATGAGACCACTATCTTAGGCAAATCAACAAACTACACGGCTCGAGTGGCTCTAGAAGCATTCTACACCCACAAGAACTCAGATATTTGTATAAGCGAAGCGTCAATTCTTTTGCACAGTGCCGAACTGAACTATTTGAACTCTGTTACCTGAGGGACATAGTACTGTTAACTTTTTTAGATTTCTTTTTATCACCTCGCATGGGAAAGGGGCGTGACACTGGTGTACGTGGTTCACCTTATAAATCGGAGGGTTTGTTGACTGAAATAAACGGTTGGTAGTAGCGCTCCTCCGCGTCTGTCGTGTCTTCGTGTGTGTTGTGCGTACTTTTTTGCGCTATGTCTGAAAGGAACTCGTGATATGTACTTGGGCCATGCGGCGGTCGCGACAGCACCATATGGGTAGATAATAGAGGAATAATGCAAAAATCAGTACGAAAGTGTGTAATTTAACTGCCTGCAGAGCGGCGACAAATTTCCTGCACCCAAAATTAAGGAAGGGTATTGCTTCGGCTCAAAACAGAAGTAAAAGCGGGTAGCTAAAAAGGAAAGAAAAGACCAAACGAAAGCCACAGATGATGCGGCAAGTTAAACAAATCAATATCCGAGTGTGTTTGTTGGGAAGCGCCACGAGGGCCGGCATTCAATAAACAAGGTCGGTAAAAATTGGTTACTGATGTCCTCGTAATTTTCGTTTTCACACGATAGATTTGATCATGATGCTACCTGTTCGAATAAACGGCGATAATTTCTGCGGTTTTACAAACTAATGAACAGTCATACGTTTTCATAATTACGCGTTTATGTACCTGAAGGAACAGAACCTTTACTTGCATTGATTTTTGCCGCTTCCCTATCTAAAGGACAAACTTCACTCGGCGGGAAAGTTTAGTGAAGCGGTCAATGACTTCGGACACGTTGATGCCGACGTCTCTGTGGACGTCGGCATCCTTGTTGAGCCAGACCTTGTCGTCTGCAAAAAAGAACCGCCTCAAAAATAGGCCGTTAACTTTCTTCTGTTTTCTCGTATTTTACTTTGCCTGCCTAACCATGTGTTCCTCAGACATTGTAGAGCGCAAGTAGTTTTTCTAATCTCATGTTAAAATTATACTATCTGCGCTTGAAGTGGTCACTGGAACGGTGGCTAGAATCTGAAGCCGTTTCTACACATTTACATAGAACCTGCAGTCGCAATGAGAGAGGGCATCTTTTCCGGTGCTAAAACCTAAAAGTACTCCTTGGATGTCGTTGGCATCCTTGTTTAGGTACCTTGTAAAGAACCGCCTCAAAAATAGGCCGTTAACTTTCTTCTGATTTCTCTTATTTCACTTTGCCTGCCCTGGTCCAGCTTATCGATCACATCGGGCGCCCTTCCTGAAAATGTTTGGAGAAAATTATCAGCCGCCAGCTGGCAGTCACGGTCATATTTAGTATTTTCGTGTGTGTGGAAGATTGCCAGCGCGGCCTTCCATTTCTGAAACGGCTTGGACACGAGGGCTCCAGTGCGCGCATGTTAGCTCAAGTTTATAAGAAGATTAAACGCATAAAGTTCCAGAATTGAAAATCTAAAGCACGCCTTTGGAAATGTCAGTGCACCTTTCGCGTCATAAGTTTATGAGAACTTTATACCCATAAAGTTTCGGAATTGAATTCCATGCGCTCCGCAGATTCCGCGGCCGCTGCGAAATGCCACAACGCGCCCGCTCGCTATCGAAAAACCCTTAAAAGTTTGTGCTCGGATTTGGCTCCTTGGGTTATGCGAGTCCAGGGGCGCGATCTTGTACGCGTTCCAAAATGGAGCGGAGGCGTTCCGTTCCATCGAGCCGCACACGATTGGTCCATTTGAACCGCGACGTTCAAATTGACCAATCGTGTGCGGCTCGATGGAACGGAACGCCTCCGTTCCATTTTGGAACGCGTACAAAATCGCGCCCCAGGTGCCAAGGGCGTTGCGACGAAATCCAGCCCGAGTTCGCAAAAGTGCGTGCCGAAATCTGTTTTCGAGCGTGAAAAGGACATTGTGGACAAAATCCAGAATTATTCCCGGCGCCGGTGGTTGTTCTGGTCGGCGGTTCATGCCAGCATGAAATAATTTCGGGGGGGGGGGGGGTCTGAAGTCCCATCAGTGCTGCTACTGCTACTACTACCCCTACTGCTACTACTATTACATTATTAATAAATAATTATTATAGAGGAAGTACAACAACAATGACAGCTTTACATGAGATCCAACGAAGTGTTTTAGCATAAGTGATGCGAATGTTCCATTGCGATTATAGAAAAGTTTTCATGTGTTAAATTTGTCGATTTGATGCAGATTGACAGTGGAATGAACATTCTTTGGCTTACTTATCGTGATTATTTTTTTTGTTCATTTACCATAAACCACATCTCCACTATTAAATCTCTTAAGCAAACTTTAGTGGACTCTGGGCTTGGGCTCCCGTGTACTGGTGATGGATAGTGCCCCTGAATACGCAGGGCCTCTCTTTTCCTCGCGCCGCCATCACCGCCGTTGGCCGAGCGTCGTCACGCCGTGACAAGTAATATAAGTCGTTCTACTCGGCACAGAAAAGAGAAAATGGCGGAAACAACGCCGGTATACCACTTGCTTCAGCTCTTGTGCAATCCGTATCGGCAAAGGCGCGTTCCCACCACGGCGAAGGAAGCACATCTGGCCGCTTAAGCCGGAGCAGCGGTCTCACTCCTATCGCGTGCACTCGAGCAGTATACACGCTCCCCCTCGTCGCCGCGCAAGAACTATCTGCAGCAACTCTGAGCATGACGGGACGCTGCGCACCGGGGCTGCGCATATCGCAATGAAAGTGGGAAAGCTGTTTACTCTGCGCCGTACAGACGGACCGTTGTCGTCTACAGTAGTCATTAATGCGAAAGCATTACATGAGCCATGAGGCAGAAAAGCCGGCGTCATCCACAACGAGTGGTATCAAAAGTCAATGTGACTTGTCAGCGTCTTGAATGAAATCAGTAGTAATAGAGAAGATAGTAAATGGTATGACGACGTTAATTAGTAGTAATTATGGGTAGTTATTGTGAATTAAGGTGAGTTACAGTGAAGTGAAATAAAGTTACAAATTAGAGAAGGGTGACTTAAGGTGGAGTCAAGTGAATTAAGGTGAAGTAAACTAAATTACAATGAATTAAATTTGGTTAAGGTGGATTAAAGTGGATCACCATATCAACTCGTAGCTACTTGGCGAAGAGTTTTGAATGGTTGTGGTCTGGTGATTAATGAACGCAGAGAAAAGAAAGTGAAGGAGGGATCGCAAACAGGTTGTAATACTTAAGAAGTCTTTATTGGTAATGACTAAGAGGAGTCATAATGCTTTCGCATTCAAATCACGTAAGGATACTTAAGGTACAATTTTTTTTTGCCCATGGGCCGCCACAGGGCTATCGCTTTAAACCCCACCGCGCCTCTGCCCGCCATATAACGCTTTGCAGTAAACCTTCTCTGTGATAGCGTTCATGATCCACCAATAAAACCCGCCATGTTTGGCTACGTCACAGTGCACAGCTGTCGCTTTAATATCAACAATCTTTTTAATCTTCGGCGCGAACGTCCGTCACATGCAATTATCCTCGCGTTGCAACGGCAGCCCCTGCCACATCCGAGTTTCACCCCACCGCCCGTATATTTCGGCCGGCAGCATGCTGCACTGTCAATGCTTGAAGGGGTCTGCTGCGTCACGGCGGGAAGCTCCCCTCGCTAGAAACCGGCGAAGTTTCTGCGCGCGCTAAGAGTGCATGTTTATTTCCCCTTAAACACTACAATTAGCAACATCTAGGTTTCAAAATTTTAATTAAATTATCGGCTTTTACGTGCCAAAACCACGATCTGATTATCAGGCACGCTGTAGTTAGGGACTCCGGAATAATTTGGACCACCTGGGGTTCTTTACCGTGCACCTAAATCTAAGTACACGGGTGTTTTCACATTTCGCCCCCATCGAAATGCGGCCGCCGTGGCCGGGATTCGATCCCGCGACCTCGTGCTCAGCAACCCAACACCATAGCCACTCAGAAACCACGGCCGGTCGGAACAGATAGGAAAATGAAATGAATCACATGCATCAAAGTTTGCATTGCGAGTATTATGAAGTACATTTTTAGTTTTTTTTTCTTGCAATTTATGATATATGGCAGTCTTTGTGATGACTTCAATTTCCTGTTTTACGTTTAGGCTACTGACACTGCAGAAACTATATTTTTTTGTCATAATACAGAATACAGGCACCAGAGTGCGGCTCATAAACACATCGGTATAATGAGGTGTAATTTGTGGATACGTTTCTCGCTATGGGTAATAATGGAGCTCCTTTCTCGCAAATATGTGTCTTGGGTCAGAGCACTTATGCTGAAAGTGGACTGATTTTCCGCGTTTTCCGTGGAGCTACCGAAGTGACTGTGAAAGCCTTTCGCTGTTTAAAGGTGTAAGCCTTTCGATGCCAGGCGCCTAAATTATACACAAAGAACGCGCTCGTCCGGAACCAGAAAAGTCGCAAGCATCATGCCAAAGTCGGGATTACCCTTCTACGGGTTAGTCGCGTCCTTGACAAAAAAAGGAAAAACCGGGGAGTGACAAGTCATTTTTAACGACGGGTGGTCATTCTTATCGTGATCACACATGACGACTTGCGCCAACGTACCGCGCTTTGTCGGGAAGCTGTGATGGTTCATTCTTTAGAAAGGGTATTTATTTTTTCCGCAACGTAACTAACATCATCGGGGCAGATTTAAATATATAAAGGTCACGAGTCAGGCAGTGGTACCCTAGGTGAAATGAACGCCCGAGAAAGTTGGACTTGTAGTCGCTTTCTTTTGGAAACGCTGATAACGTTGCAGTTCTAACCACGATTGAACTTCGTACAGAGCATTTTTACCAACAGCTTAACAGAAGGCTATTCAGTCATGATATTAAACTTATAACTTTTTAGCAGAGACACTCTCACATGACTTCAACATATATACAATAAAGGGCTCTGTAATTTCCACCGTGACTTAACCTAGGTACGTTGGCGTACTTGATGTAATCCCGTCAGCCTACTCACATATACCGCATTACTAATCACATCTACCATGGCCTCGGCTACATCCCAAGAAGCAATTGCCTACCTCTTCTCATTGCTAAAGATTCTGTAGGCGTAAGACAGGCCAAAATTAGAATATGAATGCCCTGTATGGAATTAGCATGGAACCTTCAGTGATATAGAACGTATGCATTACACTCGAGTCTGTCCAGAAACGGGCAGTAACATTAATTTATTCTGACTATTCATTTATCATCAGTGTTAATAAACAAAAATCATGCTGAGCTTCTATCGCTAGGTTTGCGTCGTGAAGTCACCTGACCTTGCACAAGTTCTACAATTCTACGCTCTAATATTCCATCATCAAGAGCTCGGCGCTTGTCATCACGTATAAGCTAAAAAGCAGCCTGGCCTTCAGGACGTATAGTCAGCGTCCAAAGCTTTCGCATGCCTCAAGCTGAAAAAATATTATATTATTGCGATAGCAATTATATGGACACTCAAAAGCAGATTTCTGCCGTCAGCGTCGCCGTCGCCGTTGCCGTCGCCGTCGCCGTCGCCGTGAGGTTCCGTATGACGTCAATGGGGATGAAATCGTCGCGCGCGCCGCCGAACGCTGTATGCGCGAGTGAAAGGGCGCGAGGGACGCGCTCTTTCACGGGGAGTGAACGCACGGCGGAGAACAAACGCGCGTTCTGCGCCGTGCTTCCTTAAGGGCTGCAGAAGTAGGCGTCTCTTTCCTCCTTTACAATCACCATATATGTAGAGCAAACGCGCCTTCTTCCGACGCGCGAGAGGCCGTGGGGGAGGGGGGGGGAGGGGGAGGGAAGGGAGGCGACGTTTAGCTGCGGCACCAAGTGCCTATTTATATCAGAGGCTCCGGCAACAGTCACCAACGCCGCAGGCATTTTGAGCGAACGCGGGCAAAACGCCGACGGCGTCGACAACAGTTCTGCGCGTTGCCGGTGCTGCTGCATGTCCAAGTTTATACAGCTGATAAAGCTAATATCATTACTCCGTATAGCTCTCTACAAATTTGCTATCGCAATTGATGCTTCGCCTTTCAGGTGAAACTGCGACAACTTTTTTTCCACGCCTGAGGCACGGATCGGGGCATTCGGATTTACAGCGTATACTAGTCTAGAGTAAACAAGCTTTGCATACTTTTACTGGCTGTGGGCGTGGCTGCGTTGAAAATGAACTTATTCGCAGAATCTCGGCCGCGTAAACTTTTGACGGTGACTGTGCCATTGAACACCTGTATTTTCTTTATTCTGCACATGTTTTTAATGAATGGCCTTCCAGGCAACGTCATGCAATGCTTACACCTGGTTAATTTTCAGGACAGCCATCTCAGACATGATGTATTAAGTATAAGAACTGAACTACTATGTAGTGTCATTAGTATCACCAATGAGGTGTAATAAATTTGTGAACAAATAAAGGATAATAACATTGCCTATGAAATTTTACTCAAATCTCAGGACTACTTCAAAATTTCGCCTGTTCGTCTTGTGTACCTCCCTATGCTTTCTAGGAAACTGAAAGGGCGAAAATCAAGTGTGAAATTGACATGTCCTGTGGCACCATGGCAGAAAATGGAAGGTTTGGCTTAGTAGGACCATGTGAAAGGTTCAGCTGCCATTGTGCTAATCACACACACGGAACGACACTTTTGTATTTTATTTATAGGCAGTAGACAAAATGATAAATGATGCTCAGTGCACGCTGGCGTGATCATGACAAAACGACCGTACCGATATGGGTCATAAACGATTATAATAAAGGAACATTTCTGCAAACCGTCACGGTCCTTTCTCATGTTTCTTCAATTATTCAAACACATTAAATTTAGGGTAGAAGAATATTCGCACATAATTACTAAAGAATTGCACCAGTAATCACATCATGGTGCTTTGACCTGATTCAGCAATAGAATTAGTCAAGAACAGAACAGCAGAATGCTATATGGCAACTTCGGTAATTGTAGCCGAAAACAGTGTCTTCTTGCACAACTTTGTGGGCATAATTCAAAAAGGGTGTGGTCTGTGATTGGAGTCGTTCTCTATTTTTACACGACAGGCTAGATTAACACGTCCCAGAGTCTTTTCGCATAACTTCCAATACTCCTCTGCGTAAGTTGTGGTAAAAGGGTAAAAGGATATGAAGACTTTTAGTATTTCTGGAATTTTGTGAAGGTATATGGGAATGGTTCAATGATAGGACACGTGCGCTGCATATTGAGGGTAGAATGTTTATGTTTCGAGGTACTGGTTTGTACTAAGCAAACACGCTTGTGCAATAATTCGGACAGCCTTCATTTGCACTGAAGGTCAGGTATACGCAAAAATTCTGCTTTGATATAATGCAAATGCACTCAGTCAAATAGCTTCAACTGTATTCCTTTGTAAAAATACTACGTCTGGGGCTGCAGCCAACTTTTCTACTTCTGCGTCTTTTAATTGCACACACTGGGCGCTATTTATTTTTGTGGCACGTTTCAAGCCGCACAAGAGTTGCATAAAACACGCCTTTCCCAAGACGTAGCTGAAAAGGCAAAATATTTCTTAGTAATGCCTTCATAAATATTCACCTTAAGAAAGAAATGTACTTTCAAAACACGTTACCTGGGTTTATTTTCCAAAATACAATATACCTAAAGTGCAAAAGATGATTGGAAACACGTTCGCATGTTCTCTAAACCAGCCAGCTATTTTTTTAGGAAGACGTTGGTACAGTAAAAAAAAAACTAAACAAGAACCGCAACCAAATGTCCTGCATTTCAGAATATGCCATCGGGTGGAAAACTGCCAAACTAAACAGCGTCAAAGTGATAAGAAGCAGCGCAGCACAGCTGGCTTCGAACCTGCGAACTCACGATCGTGGTTATCAGCGATCTTGATCTGTGGTCGCTCAACACGCTCGGCTACCGCTTCGAAGCGCTGCTGTTGGCGAAAACTAGGTTTATATGTACCACAATAAATTCCGCGACCTTTTTATGAAACTGCGATTTTGGAACGACTTTGCCATTTCAAGAACTGCTGCTCAACTAGCTGAAAGCTGATCATTGAAGTTGATAAATCATTGAATTGATAAACCCCAGGAATGCGTCAGTCAATGCAATAGGTTCATTCGTAAATTGCTTTTTTACTGGCCAAAAAAGCCTCCAAATTTTGGCTTTTCAATAGACTCCATAACTGAAACTTCATCCGCAATATGGAACGAGTTTTCTGCTGCCGTAAGTATGTACCACTTGCATGTTATTTCGGGCTAAGCGGCCAAGAGCCTATTTCCACGGGAATATTTTAAAGCACGGCTTCTATGATTAGTTTTTGAAAAAAAACGACGCTCTCCCGTAGAAAACGCGTATGTTTTCAGAGGCGCGCCGCTAGAGGCGCTGTTCGGCGATGTCCCAAATTCCGGTATGTATAACAATTTTACACGCCTTTAATTTCAAAGTCTTTTTCCTTAGCTCATGGTACTACGAGGCTATTCTTTATTTGTTTTTAATGCCTCACCATAATTTTTTGTATGCTACATACTGGGGCCGGATTCACAAAAAACGTTCTCACGCTAAAACTGTTCGCAGAACAGGTGTCAGCCCATCGTGGTGCAGCACTTACGATCGAAAAGCTTGTGAATTCGGCCCCTGGTGCTTTGTTACTCTGTTTTAGATCTTGTTTGGTTTGGGTATCACTTCTTATAATGTTACCTTGAAAAAAGTTTAATGCGTGTATACATGCCCCCGCTATAATCCTCCTCGAGCGATATGGGACTGTGGGAAATAATGAAAGGCGTTCCAGTGACTGAATCGTCCTGTTTGTTTCAAGAAGGCTTAAATGGGCGTGCGATGAGGCGAATTTAGTCCGGTGGTTACGCAGGCTAATAACCAACTGGGCCATGCAGCAATAAACATATACGTACCACCGCAAATATACACAGGCTTCAAACGTTGAGTTGTACAAAAATGCTGAAATGTGTTCCTATATTAAGTTTTACCGCATGGCCTGCATATTGGTTCTTGGTTCACTAAAGTCATGTTTTCTATTGATGGTCTAGTCGTATGCACGCCGTCATATGCAACAGTTGTCGCCTTGCGTCACCCTTGAATCACCTGTTAACCATAAGATGTCGAACTTAGTGTGCCCTAGTGGTTTTTCCCACATTTTTTTTGGTGCGAGATATCATTTTGTAGTTGGATTCAGATCTGTTCTCGTTAGAGAATTTCTTGTATATAAGACTATGCCACGTGCAGTTGGCCTTTTCTCTGTGCTCTATTGTGTCTGACTAGCGGCATTTTCGAACTCAGTACATTAAATAAAAGAAGCAAAACATGCAGCACTTACACCATAGAACATTCATTTAAGAGCACAAATTTTTCATGTGCCAAGAAAATGACACGTAGGGTGTAAATGGTTCATGCCACCCAAAAAGCGTTTAGCATTTAACGAGAGTGCCGCAGTCATGCTCAATATCGTATTTGACCGTTTTTTCCCCCAAATCTCTACACAAACGCCGCCTCACACGTCGAACTGCGATAGAAGACGAACACTATCGAAATGTTAACTTCCTATAAGAATGCTTATTTTAACAAGAA